>NC_092339.1:138836071-139138928 GCF_046630445.1 Rutidosis leptorrhynchoides
AGGTTTATCCAAGGAAATTAAGGTAGTAATGATGTTCATAACATCATTCGATTCATACATATAAAGCTATCTTATTCGAAGGTTTAAACTTGTAATCACTAGAACATAGTTTAGTTAATTCTAAACTTGTTCGCAAACAAAAGTTAATCCTTCTAACTTGACTTTTAAAATCAACTAAACACATGTTCTATATCTATATGATATGCTAACTTAATGATTTAAAACCTGGAAACACGAAAAACACCGTAAAACCGGATTTACGCCGTCGTAGTAACACCGCGGGCTGTTTTGGGTTAGTTAATTAAAAACTATGATAAACTTTGATTTAAAAGTTGTTATTATGAGAAAATTATTTTTATTATGAACATGAAACTATATCCAAAAATTATGGTTAAACTCAAAGTGGAAGTATGTTTTCTAAAATGGTCATCTAGACGTCGTTCTTTCGACTGAAATGACTACCTTTACAAAAACGACTTGTAACTTATTTTTCCGACTATAAACCTATAATTTTTCTGTTTAGATTCATAAAATAGAGTTCAATATTAAACCATAGCAATTTGATTCACTCAAAACGGATTTAAAATGAAGAAGTTATGGGTAAAACAAGATTGGATAATTTTTCTCATTTTAGCTACGTGAAAATTGGTAACAAATCTATTCCAACCATAACTTAATCAACTTGTATTGTATATTATGTAATCTTGAGATACCATAGACACGTATACAATGTTTCGACCTATCATGTCGACACATCTATATATATTTCGGAACAACCATAGACACTCTATATGTGAATGTTGGAGTTAGCTATACAGGGTTGAGGTTGATTCCAAAATATATATAGTTTGAGTTGTGATCAATACTGAGATACGTATACACTGGGTCGTGGATTGATTCAAGATAATATTTATCGATTTATTTCTGTACATCTAACTGTGGACAACTAGTTATAGGTTACTAACGAGGACAGCTGACTTAATAAACTTAAAACATCAAAATATATTAAAAGTGTTGTAAATATATTTTGAACATACTTTAATATATATGTATATATTGTTATAGGTTCGTGAATCAACAGTGGCCAAGTCTTACTTCCCGACGAAGTAAAAATCTGTGAAAGTGAGTTATAGTCCCACTTTTAAAATCTAATATTTTTGGGATGAGAATACATGCAGGTTTTATAAATGATTTACAAAATAGACACAAGTACGTGAAACTACATTCTATGGTTGAATTATCGAAATCGAATATGCCCCTTTTTATTAAGTCTGGTAATCTAAGAATTAGGGAACAGACACCCTAATTGACGCGAATCCTAAAGATAGATCTATTGGGCCTAACAAACCCCATCCAAAGTACCGAATGCTTTAGTACTTCGAAATTTATATCATATCCGAAGGGTGTCCCGGAATGATGGGGATATTCTTATATATGCATCTTGTTATTGTCGGTTACCAGGTGTTCACCATATGAATGATTTTTATCTCTATGTATGGGATGTGTATTGAAATATGAAATCTTGTGGTCTATTGTTACGATTTGATATATATAGGTTAAAGCTATAACTCACCAACATTTTTGTTGACGTTTAAAGCATGTTTATTCTCAGGTGAATATTAAGAGCTTCCGCTGTTGCATACTAAAATAAGGACAAGATTTGGAGTCCATGTTTGTATGATATTGTGTAAAAACTGCATTCAAGAAACTGATTTCGATGTAACATATTTGTATTGTAAACCATTATGTAATGGTCGTGTGTAAACAGGATATTTTAGATTATCATTATTTGATAATCTACGTAAAGCTTTTTAAACCTTTATTTATGAAATAAAGGTTATGGTTTGTTTTAAAAATGAATGCAGTCTTTGAAAAACGTCTCATATAGAGGTCAAAACCTCGCAACGAAATCAATTAATATGGAACGTTTTTAATCAATAAGAACGGGACATTTCATCTTACTCCTTCAAGAATTCAACATTGAGATTAAAGATAAGAAAGAAGAAGAGAACGTCGCAGCAGATCATCTTAGTCGTTTGAAGAATCCAGCGATAGAACAACAAGTTGAACAAGATATTAGAGACAAATTTCCAGAAAAACAGCTTATGAGCTTAGGACAACCCAACATAGGATCACAATTCACTGATACCCCCTGGTACGCTGACATAGCCAACTACATAGTTGCTGGAGTGGTACAAAAAGGAATGAGCACATCTGATAAGGCTAAAAAGGAACATATATTTCATAGCAATATCCCTCCTAAATAATAGGTTTTCATATGTAATTGTATTATATTTTCATTGTAATTGTTTAAATAAATAAGTGCGAAGACAAAAGGCGAAAACGAAGATTTGAAGACACAAACGTCCAAAAAGCTCAAATGTTCAAGATACAATTCAAAAGGTTCAATTTATTGATGAAAAACGTCTAAAAATGACAAGAGTACAAGTTACAAAACGCAAAGTACAAGATATTAAATTTTACGCAAGGACGTTCGAAAATTCGGAACCGGGACATGAGTCAACTATCAACGCCCGACGCAATGGACCAAAAATTATGAGTCAACTATGCATAAGAATAAAATATAATATACAAATAATTATATAAATTATTTATATATTATAAATATATATATAATCATGTCGACAAGCTATGAGACAAAGGATCCTGAGCTGGATTTTCAAACTCCACGACTCGCGGAGTTTGAAGGCCAAAAACTCCATGACTCGCGGAGCTGTCAGAAATCAAAACGCCTATAAAAGGCCATGCATTCTGCCGAGTTTATATATAATAAATAATAATAATAATAATACTCTGTAATAAATAAATAAATAAATATATATATATATAATATATATATATAGTATAGGGTAGTTTTATATTAGATTAGTTCGGGTTATGTAAAAGTTATTTTTACGGGTTTTTGAAGTCAAAATTCTGTCCGTGTAACACTACGCGATAAATACTCAATGTAAGTTATGTTCTCCTTTTTAAATTAATGTCTCGTACTTAAGTTATTATTATGCTTATTTGAGCCAAAGTAATCATGATGTTGGACTAAATATTAAAGACGGGGTAATTGGGCTTTGTACCATAATTGGGGTTTGGACAAAAGAATGACACTTGTGGAAATTAGACTATGGGCTATTAATGGGCTTTATATTTGTTTAAATAAATGATCGTTTGTTAATTTTAATATAAAGATTTACAATTGGACGTACCTATAAATAACCACATACACTCGATCGGACACGATGGGCGGGATATTTATATGTACGAATAATCGTTCATTTAACCGGATACGGGAATGGATTAATAGTCTATGGAATTATTAAAACAGGGGTGAAATTATGTACAAGGACACTTGGCATAATTGATAACAAAGTATTAAAACCTTGGGTTACACGCAGTCGATTACCTGGTGTAATTATTAAACAAAGTATTAAAACCTTGTTACAGTTTAAGTCCCCAATTAGTTGGAATATTTGACTTCGGGTATAAGGATAATTTGACGAGGACACTCGCACTTTAAATTTATGACCGATGGACTGTTATGGACAAAAACCAGACGGACATATTAAATAATCCAGGATAAAGGACAATTAACCCATGGGCATAAAACTAAAATCAACACGTCAAACATCATGATTACGGAAGTTTAAATAAGCATAATATATTTTATTTCATTTTTCCTCGTACTTTTATTTATTGTCATTTTATTTATTGTTATTTATTTTATATTGTTAGTTAAATATCATCATTTACTTTACGCTTCGCTTAAAATATAAAATCGACAAACCGGTCATTAAACGGTAAAACCCCCTTTTATATATTATTAATATAATATATTTTGTACGAATATAATTGTTTAAAATATAGTGTGAAATAAGCCAGCTCCCTGTGGAACGAACCGGACTTACTAAAAACTATACTACTCTACGATTAGGTACACTTCCTATAGTGTTGTAGCAAGGTTTAGGTATATCCCATTTGTAAATAAATAATTAAAACTTGTGTAATTTGTAACGTATTTCGTAGTAAAATATAGTACTATCACGTACCCTCACGCTACCACATCAAGTTTTTGGCGCCGCTGCCGGGGAACTTGGCAAAACGCTAGATTTTTAATTTATTTTTGTATAAATATATTTATATATCATTTTAGAAAAACAATATAAAATTTAAAAAAAAAAACCCGAAAATGCAAACTCCACGACTCGCGGAGTTTGCAGGCTTAAAACTCCACGACTCGCGGAGCCACCCTGACAGACGCACCCAGAACCCTAATTTGGCATTTATTACGAGTATAATTTAATTATTATTATTATTAAAACTTAATTAGGTTTATATTTAATATTAATATTTAGTTTTTAAATTAATTTGTATTTTAAATATTAATTAGTATTATTAAATATATATATAAATTAATACTTTTATAAAATAAATAATATAAAAATAATATTTTTATAAAAATAAATAATTTTTGTAACTTTAAGTTTATTTTTATATTTTGTATCTTTTCATTTGTTTTAGCGTAATATTTGTATATTTTTCGTTCGTAGCTAGTTTTAAGACATAGTTTTTGCCGTAGCTTATTTTTATTTTCTAGATTTTTAGGCTTTGCCGTAAAATCCCTTAAGTGCTTTTTCTTTAGACTAAGATTTAGGTGCTTTAGAATTTTGCGACGCCTTTTTTCACTTTAGTTTTAAATAGATTTTAGTGCCTTTAAGTAATTGCCGTTTTCTGAATAAAATTGCATTTACCTTTAGACCTTTAGGCGCAACTTTTTAGATATAATTTTTAGACTTTTAAGTTACGACGCGCTATTTTCTTATTTTTATTTTTTGACGTTTTTCGACGCGCATTCTTTTTCTTTCTTATTTCTCGACGCTTTAGTTTTTAGGACTTAGAAATTTTCTCTATTTCTTATCTAATATTTCAAACCGAAAGAAAAATTATTTAAGTGGTTAAATTAATGGACGTTGACAATTTTCTGCTTCGTAGTAATAGTTGGATTTGTTAGTGGCTGAGTTGTGAGCTTCCGATTTAAAGGGTTCTGGCTCCCTGCTGCATCTTTTGGCTATTCGAAACGTGGGCAAAAGTAGAAAAGTCTATTAATTGGACAACTTATATAAGTTTTTCTATTTTTATAACTAATAGGATAATTAGTAAATGCACCACATTGTAGCTAAAATTTGGCCATCGCAATAAAATGGAAAATTTTGAAAACAAGCCTATGGAAACCCTTTTTGAAATCCAAAATCAATTAAATCAATACTCTCAAACGAGTGTTGATGACAATTCGTTCGGTCAATCTTGGATCACGAATGACGAAACAATAAATGGTTGTGAAATCTGTGGAGATTATCACTCAACATGGGAATGTTATTATTACGTTCCTATGGAAAATTATGAACCCACGGAACCTGAATGGAATGATTATGAAGAATACAATTCAAATTGGGATTATTTCCAAGAATATATCCAAACTCAACAACCAGTAGACGAGGAAAATTACGTGTCTGAAAATTTATTAGACAATATGAAAATCAAACTCGAAGAACTCAATGCTCAAAATGAACAAATGAGAGAGTTTGTAAACCGGCAAGCTGAAACTCTATCAGACTACACACCTGTTGATCTGAGGAGTATTGTGCAAGAAAATCTCATATCATCGAATTTTGATGAATTCGAGAGCTCCGAAATTACCAACTATCCCGATGATACTTTTTATTCAGTCTTACCAATTTCACAACATATCGACACATTAGCCTCTACCGACGAAATCATCGATCCATCAATGGATAAAGAAGAAGTAAGGGTGACAAATTGGTACTCTTGGGAAAACGATAACGTTGAAAATTTTACCCCCGAGACCAAAATGGTGAGACCAATAAGTACCGTTAATGAAGAAGAATCTACTCCAATCCCGAAATTCACCATTCCACAACCTTCCAACCCAATATTCTCAATAGACGAGTCATCTACCGAAGATGAACTACGAGCTTTAATAGATAATGACACCTCGAATTTCACCCAATTGGGTAATAGAGGTAAAACCTTTGATCCCGAGAATGAACGGAAGGAAATGTTAGGAATTATCCACCCTATAGAAATATGTATGTCGATGTATATCGATCCATTTGACCAAGAACCAGAAAAGAGACATATCCATTTACTAAAAGCTACACTTAAAAAAGAATTAAGTAGTGACGATCGGGAGAGTCTAAACTTTAAACCCATTGATATATTATACACCACCCGAGATGTAAATAACTGGCTCACTATTCTAATTCGTGGAACTTATTCTACCGACTTCACATGTCGTCAGCTAAGTGTGGGGAAGTCTAACCCCACTTAACGTTAAATTAGGGGTTCGGGTTAGTGCATAACTCGTTAATAAACATGCGTAATAAGTTAGGGAAAAAGACGCATTTTCAAAGATTAGCAAACAGTTCAGAAAAGCAACCGTTTTTGAAGAAAAACATGTGTGATAAAACAATAAAAGGAATGAACGATGAGGTGCGCCATCTATCATTCGACGAGCTTTGTAATTACAAAATGGGTATTTTTAATTACTTTTCTACACTAATCACCCTCATGAATTTATAATTATAGTCTGATTTCATGCAAATGAGGGCATTGCATGATCTCAAGTGAGGGGAAGGGTTATAAATTCTCTCGGGTTTACACTTGGTTTATTTGCCAAATTTTGTGAAAATTTGAAAAAATTTCAACTAAATGAAGTCAAAATCATGTTTATACATATTTATGAACGATGAAAACTAGGTGTTAATACCGAAATTATCGTTACCTCGAAAAGGACATAAATTGAGAAACAACCAAAAACGCTTGAATTCATTTAAAATGGAATAAAGGAGAATAAAAAGGTAAAGAAAGAAACTAAGTGTGGGGAGAATGTACCAAGTTAATTAAAAACTATCTATCACATGTTTGTGCAAAGTTATTGCAGGTGTTTTTGTTTTGGACTAAAATAACTGTTTTACCCGATGAAAGAAAAGAAAAGATGGATCTACACGATGAATCAATTCCATCATTAAGAGGAAGTAAAGTCTTCCGAAAAAGACACGCGCTTCTTGGTTTAGGTCAAGAAGTTGTCGTCCATACCAGCTGTAGGTTGACGAAAAATCTAGAAAAGTCATCTCTAAAATCAGCCAGGAAATCCACGGACCTCAGCATCAAACAGGGTCGCCAAGTGGTCAGATTTATCCTAACCATGAGAAGGATTTATCTCGTACAATGGGGGGCACCATGCAAATTAGCTTGATAAGACTATTGAATCAGATCCCCAGAAAGGATAATCTCCTTAAAAGATCAAAAATCAGCTTTTAAGACTGATATTACTCAATCCTTGAGATTGACCTTAAAGATTGAGAATTCAAACTCATGGAATTCAATGATATCTAAACTCGAGCTTGAACGAGAAAATATTTTGATCAAAAGTTACAAACCGATTTGTTTTCTGAAAACCTATTTTCAATGCATTCATTACCATTGAACGTAAAATCCTAGGAATTCACCTGGAATTCATTAGGTCACCTGAACCAAATCGGGTGTCAACCGTAAGAACGGTGGTTGCATAGCATGGTCAAAGACAGGACCTTGTGCCAGACCGAAAAAATTATAGGATGATCTTTACTATTGCTCCTACAAAGGATAGTAATTGCATCCGACACGTTATAGACGATAATTAAATGCATGTCATTAGAAATTGCCTTAACAGTTTCTTGTTCATCGCTTTCCTTTACAACCGGACGGTAGTTTGACGAAAGGTAATATACGGGACAAGTGAACTGGACGTGTTGCTTTCCTAATACAAGGTTAGCAAGTGGGTAACACAAAACCACAAGTGTTGAGATAAAATTTTCAAATCTGAAACCCACACAACCCATAAAAATATTTTGCAAACACCGGTGAAGGGTTATTCCGGAAAACTTGTCTAGGGTAAAAGCTAGATTGAATTTTCAAAAGATCAAATGTTTTCATAAAGATCCAATTTCCTAACGGATCTAAATTTTCATAGTCATGTGGGACTGTAAACCGCCTTTCAAATGTGCACTTTGCTTTGGAAACCGAAAGTAAATCGGCTTTTTGATTGCAAGTGTCATTGACCTAAACCCGAGGCAACTGTGGATGACACACCCACCTTTAACCATGGTTCTATCGTTACTATCATTGTTTATACCACCATATCAAAATCACTGATGTACAAAGTGTGATGAATAAAAAAGTGATTCATGTATGTTTTCATTTCAAGTTCTGTATTGCTTGAGGACAAGCAACGCTCAAGTGTGGGGATGTTTGATAAGGCTAAAAAGGAACATATATTTCATAGCAATATCCCTCCTAAATAATAGGTTTTCATATGTAATTGTATTATATTTTCATTGTAATTGTTTAAATAAATAAGTGCGAAGACAAAAGGCGAAAACGAAGATTTGAAGACACAAACGTCCAAAAAGCTCAAATGTTCAAGATACAATTCAAAAGGTTCAATTTATTGATGAAAAACGTCTAAAAATGACAAGAGTACAAGTTACAAAACGCAAAGTACAAGATATTAAATTTTACGCAAGGACGTTCGAAAATCCGGAACCGGGACATGAGTCAACTATCAACGCCCGACGCAATGGACCAAAAATTATGAGTCAACTATGCATAAGAATAAAATATAATATATAAATAATTATATAAATTATTTATATATTATAAATATATATAATCATGTCGACAAGCTATGAGACAAAGGATCCTGAGCTGGATTTTCAAACTCCACGACTCGCGGAGTTTGAAGGCCAAAAACTCCACGACTCGCGGAGCTGTCAGAAATCAAAACGCCTATAAAAGGCCATGCATTCTGCCGAGTTTATATATAATAAATAATAATAATAATACTCTGTAATAAATAAATAAATATATATATAATATATATAGTATAGGGTAGTTTTATATTAGATTAGTTCGGGTTATGTAAAAGTAATTTTTACGGGTTTTTGAAGTCGAAATTCTGTCCGTGTAACACTACGTGATAAATACTCAATGTAAGTTATGTTCTCCTTTTTAAATTAATGTCTCGTACTTAAGTTATTATTATGCTTATTTGAGTCAAAGTAATCATGATGTTGGACTAAATATTAAAGACGGGGTAATTGGGCTTTGTACCATAATTGGGGTTTGGACAAAAGAATGACACTTGTGGAAATTAGACTATGGGCTATTAATGGGCTTTATATTTGTTTAACAAAATGATAGTTTGTTAATTTTAATATAAATATTTACAATTGGACGTACCTATAAATAACCACATACACTCGATCGGACACGATGGGCGGGATATTTATATGTACGAATAATCGTTCATTTAACCGGATACGGGAATGGATTAATAGTCTATGGAATTAAAAACAGGGGTGAAATTATGTACAAGAATACTTGGCATAATTAATAACAAAGTATTAAAACCTTGGGTTACACGCAGTCGATAACCTGGTGTAATTATTAAACAAAGTATTAAAACCTTGTTACAGTTTAAGTCCCCAATTAGTTGGAATATTTGACTTCGGGTATAAGGATAATTTGACGAGGACACTCGCACTTTAAATTTATGACTGATGGACTGTTATGGACAAAAACCAGACGAACATATTAAATAATCCAGGACAAAGGACAATTAACCCATGGGCATAAAACTAAAATCAACACGTCAAACATCATGATTACGGAAGTTTAAATAAGCATAATATATTTTATTTCATTTTTCCTCGTACTTTTATTTATTGTCATTTTAATTATTGTTATTTATTTTATATTGTTAGTTAAATATCATCATTTACTTTACGTTCGCTTAAAATATAAAATCGACAAACCGATCATTAAACGGTAAAACCCCCTTTTATATATTATTAATATAATATATTTTGTACGAATATAATTGTTTAAAATATAGTGTGAAATAAGCCAGCTCCCTGTGGAACGAACCGGACTTACTAAAAACTATACTACTCTACGATTAGGTACACTGCCTATAGTGTTGTAGCAAGGTTTAGATATATCCCATTTGTAAATAAATAATTAAAACTTGTGTAATTTATAACGTATTTCGTAGTAAAATATAGTACTATCACGTACCCCCACGCTACCACATCAACATCCCGAAGAATGAAGTTCTTCAGGGATGATAAGTAGTACTACTGGGAAGATCCGTACCTGTTTAGAATTTGCCCTGATTAGATAATCAGGAGGTGCGTAGATGAGAAGCAAGCAACAGGGATTCTTCACCAATGTCATCACGGGCCAACTGGAGGTTATCATGGAGCAAACTTATCCGCAAGAAAAGTTAACGATTCAGGATTTTATTGGCCGTCTATATTTCGAGATGCGCAAGATCTTGTAAAGCGTTGCGACGTTTGCCAAAGACAAGGTATTATCTCTATGAAGAATGAGATGCCTCGGACTAATATCCAAGATTGCAAAATCTTCGATATTTGGGGATTAGACTTTATGGGGCCGTTCCCCAAGTCTAATGGGAAAGAATATGTTCTCGTAGCAGTAGATTACGTTTCCAGATGGGTCGAAGCCTAAGCATTTCCAACCAATGATGCCAAGGTCGTCACCAATTTCCTGAAGAGACTCTTCTGCCGATTCAGAGCTCCTCGCGCTATAATAAGTGATAGAGGCACACACTTCTGTAATACCCAATTCATGAAGGTGATGCAACAATATGGAGTTAGCCACAAGATGTCCACTGCCTATCATCCGCAGACTAACGGACAGGCATAAGTCACTAATAGAGCACTGAAAAAGAATTCTAAAACGCACCGTCAGCCATCACAGGAATAAATGGGCCGAAAAACTAGATGATACTCTGTGGGCGTTCCGGACTGCTTACAAGAATCCTCTAGGAATTACACCCTACCGCATGATCTATGGAAAAGTTTGTCACCTTCCGCTAGAACTAGAGTATAAAGCTCTCTGGGCATTGAAAACCTGTAAACTTTCAGTAACCGCTAGGCATCAGAAGATGCAGATGAATGAACTCGCTGAATTAAGAGACCAAGCATACGAGACATCATATATCTACAAGGAACAGACGAAGCAGACATACGACGCAAAACTAATAACAACAAAGTTCGCTCCTGAAGATAAAGTTCTACTCTTTATTCTCGATTCAAGAAATTTGCTGGTAAATTCAGATCATGATGAAGTGGACCATATAAAGTAATGCACGCTTTTCTGCACGGAGCCATAGAATTAGAAGGATCGACCAAAATTTAAAAGTCAACAGCCACCGGTTGAAAGCTTATCTAGAAGACCACAATAGGGAGGAACACCTCTTCTCCCTTGATCCATTCTGAAGACACGCCAGAAAAAGTCGAGCTGTAACGACTTGATAAACAAAGCGCTCTTGTGAGGCACCCCTTGCTTATCCTTTTAATTTTTATTAAATTCAATTTATTTATAGTTTACAAAATATTTTACTGTGCACTAACCCTAAGCACCGTACTTGCGCTTAGTACTTACTAGTTTGTTGAAATGTATACAGGTAAAATGCCAATATCAGAGAGCTTCCTATAGAATTCCCATTCACAAGAGAAGAAATCCCAGGGTTTACCTATCAGAGAGCAGCACATATCTGCGTCCATGAATTATTATCAAAACGACACTATAGTTAAATATATTTGCATTCAATACGAAATTTTAAAAGAAAAACAATAATAGAGTTATGGATTGAGAGATATCAAAAATTGCCACTAAATAATTAAACCATTAAACCAAGATGTCGCAAAACGTCTAAAGATTTGTGGCTAGCAGGGTTATATTAACCTCAAAAAGATTCTCAATGTACCTAAATTCAATGTTACATGAATAACAAGTATCAAAATGGTATTTAAATATGCAAAAAATTTAAATGCAAAGGTAATAATTATCAAAAAATCTGAAAGTTCAAAATTTACCTTTTACAAATAGTGAAACGACTTTTTCGGCGTTGAAACTATTTCGAATGGCATCAATCCTTTAGGAAGTCTTGCTCATAGTGCTTTTCTCTAGTCATCGGGCGAAAATGGATCCAATCTTCAACCGAAATTGATTTATCACATTGGCCACATAATTCAGCATAATTATGTGGCAAAATTAATGTGTTCAAAAATGTGTTTTGCAGCCATGAATTAATATCGAAATGAAACTATAGTCAAATATATTCGCATTCAATACGAAATTTTAAAACAAAAACAATAATAGAGTTACGAATTGAGAGATATCAATAAGTGCCACTAAATAATTGAAACATTAAAATTAGATGTCGCAAAACGTGTAAGGATTTGTAGCTAGTTGGGTGATATTCACCTCAAAAAGATTCTAAATGTACTTAAAGTCAATGTTACATAAATAACAAGTATCAAAATGGTATTTAAATTTGGGGAAAAAAAATTCAAATGCAAAGCTAATATTTATCAAAAAATCTGAAAGTTCAAAATTCACCTTTTAAAAATAGCAAAACGACTTTTTCAGCTTTGAAACTATTTCGAATGGCATCAACCCTATAGGAAGTCTTGCTCGTAGTGCATTTCTCTAGTCATCGTGCGAAAATGGATCTAATCTTCACTCGAAATTATTTTATCACATTGGCCACATAATTGAGCATAATTATGTGGCAAACTTAATGTGTTCAAAAATGTGTTCTGAGTCCATGAATTATTATCGAAACGAAACTATAGTCAAATATATTCACAGTCAATACGAATTTTTTTAACAAAAATAATAATACAGTTATGGATTGAGAGATATCAAAAAGTTTAACTAAATAATTGAACCAGCAAACCAATATGTCGCAAAACGTGTAAGGATTTGTGGCTAGTGGGGTGATATTAACAACAAAAGATTCTCAATGTACCTAAATTTAATGTTACACAAATAACAAGTATCAATGGTATTTTAATATCTATAAAAATTCAAATGCAAAGGTAATAATTGTCAAAAAATCTGAATGTTCAAAATTCACCTTTTAAAAATAGCAAAATGACTTTCTCGGCGTTGAAACTATTTCGAACGGCAGCAACCCTTTAGGAAGTCTTTCTCGTAGTGCCTTTCTCTAGTCATCGTGCGAAAATGGATCCAATCTTCAACCGAAATTGTTTTATCACAATGGCCACATAATTCAGCATAATTATGTGGCAAACGTAATGTGTTCAAAAATGTGTTCTGCGGCCATGAATTATTATCGAAATGAAATATTGTTTAATATATTCGCATTCAATACAAAATTTTAAAACTAAAACAATAATAGAATTATGGAATGAGAGATATCAATAAGTGCCACTAAATAATAGAACCATTAAACCAATATGTCGCAAAACGTGTAAGGATTTGTGGCAAGTGGGATGATATTAACCTCAAAAAGATTCTCAATGTACCTAAATTCATTGTTACATAAATAACAAGTATTAAAATGGTATTTTAATATCTATAAAAATTCAAATGCAAAGGTAATAATTGTCAAAAAAATCTGAATGTTCAAAATTCACCTTTTAAAAATAGTAAAATAACTTTTTCGGCGTTGAAACTATATCGAATGGCAGAAACCCTTTAGGAAGTCTTGCTCGTAGTGCATTTTTCTAGTCATCGTGGGAAAATGGATTCAATCTTCAACCGAAATTGATTTATCACATTGGCCACATAATTCAGCATAATTATGTGGCAAACGTAATGTTATAAAAATATGTTTTGTGTCCATGAATTATTATTCAAACGAAATTATAGTCAAATATATTCCCATTCAATATGAAATTTCAAAACAAAAACAATAATAGAGTTATGAATTGAGAGATATCAGAAAGTGCCACTAAATAATTGAACCATTAAACCAAGATGTAACAAAATTTTCAAGGATTTGTGGCTAGTGGGTGATATTAACCTCAAAAAGATTCTCAATTTATCTACATCCAATGTTATATAATGTAAAGACCCGTCCTTATTCACCTGGATGAAATCTTCAACATTTGGTCCCATTGCGATGATTGACTCCAAGTAGTATCCTTAGTATGAGCTAATGCACAGCGGAAGACTTAATTCGTACCTGAGAATAACATGCTTAAAAACGTCAACATAAAGTTGGTGAGATATATAGGTTTGATGCTAGCAGCGTAATAACTATGGACAACAAGATTTCATATACATACATAATACACTCGCAAGTGTATGGAAATGTCGTTGAGCACTTGGTAACCATACTTAACATTTAAATCACAGCAGCATATTCTTAAATAAACCCTACACCGTACCAAGTGTAGTAACGAAACGAAGTACTGTGCAACCGTTAAAAACTGGTCGTCCAGCCCGGTTGGGGTTGTCAGGCCCGATAGATCTATCAACAGGATTCGCGTTTACGCTCCTCACGTAAATATTAGCTACCAAGTATAAAGAAATATGCCATGGTACAACTCAACGTAGAATTTATTTTTGATCACTTGTGCCCATAACGTAAATCATTTATAAAAAACAGCGCATGTATTCTCAGCTCAAAAATATTTAGAGTTTAAAAGGGACTATATACTCACCACACTGTATTTTGTAGTAAAAATACATATAACATCATTGATCAATCATAGGGTTGGCCTCGGATTCACGAACCTATATCAGTCATATATACATTAAAATATACACTTGTAGTCGAACAATTATATATATATATATATATATATATATATATATATATATATATATATATATATATATATATATATATATATATATATATATATATATATATATATATATATTATTAGTGATTCAACTATAATTTTAATGAATTATGAGTTCCATTAATAATTTAAATATATTTATTTTATATATCTTGAATAATTAATTTATATAATAATAATTGAGTTATATTGTATGTATTAGATATGGTTTTTATTATCGTAATAATAATAATACTATTAATAGTGGTATCGATAATAATAGAATAATTAAGTTATGTGGGTTTTTATGTAAATTATTTTTATTTGATATAACACTAATACTGGTCATAATAATAATAATAGTAATAATAACCATAGAGGTATTACTTTTAGTTATAAAAATTAATGACATTAACAATAATAGTTATCATATTACCAATTATAATTATAATGATAGTAATAATAACAAGAAATAATAATAAAAATAGTTATACCTCAAAATAATAGGTTTTAATAAAAAAAATACACGCCTTCGTTGGGAATCGAACACATGATCTCTCGTAAACCCGCTAAGACTCACAACCATCACGCTAACTCAGACTTTCTGTTTTAATAGCTCAACTAATATTTGTTAAACCCGATTACACCTTGGTTTCTTGAAAGTCATTCGAAAAACAACACAGAAGTAAAAGTTTATTTGTCCTTCGGTTTTCCTTGAGTTGGTTCTTGGGCCATCAAAATCCAAACAATCAAAAGGCCCAATATAAACACAATATTACGGCAGCCTACTCTAGGAGCCCATTTACCCGTATCATTCTGTCGATGAGAAAACATTAACCGAAACGAGTAAGGACAACAGATAGTGGAGCAGGTTTAATGGCATATAATTTATTCAATTTATCATATTGGTCGGCCATCATATAATCTTCAATAAATATCGATATTTAACAGCGAATTTTTGGTTCAACTTCTTCTTCTTTCCTCTTGTTATTCGCTTGAAGAGTAGCAGTAACCCACGATCAACTTTGAAGGTTTGTTGTTCAATGGGTTATGGGTTTTGTACAGAAAAACAGGAGAAAGCAGTAGGTGCGACTGGGTGTGGCTGATTGGGTTTGTCTGAATCGGAAAACAAAGAAATAGCAGCAACAGTGATGACTCGTTGGTTGTTTGGTGACCCTGGTTCGATCATGGATGGAACAAAATTCAAAACATTAACGCAAGTGATGATGATTTTAATCGGATAAGAGAGATGGAAGAGAGAGATTAGTGAGAGAGAAGTGATGGACAGGTGGTGATGGATCAATGAAGGTACCGGTGATTGTTCATGGTGAGTTTGTTTCTCGGGTTACAATAAAGAAGAGAGAGAGTTATGGTGGGTGATACGGTTGGAGAGAGTTAGGGTGATAGAAGAATGATGGTTATCGTGAAGTTTAGAAGATGACTCGGTTTAAGAAGATGATGAAAGAGTTCGATGATGGAGTTTTTCGTCGAGCTAGAAATATCAACCAGTACATATGTGTGTTGATAGTGGTGTGCAGAAAAGTAATGATGGTTTAAAAAAATACTAAGGTGATCGTTTGTTATATAAAATTGAAGGATCGTATTCACAATGAAAAAGAGACAAATTGATTCACGGATTGAATAAAACAAAAGAAGAAGACAAAATAAGTAGACACATAATTCGCTAAATAAATATCTCTTTATATATCTGTTTTTGTATATATATGCATTTATATATATATAAATATATATAAATATTTATATAATGTAATTACTCTTAATGATCATAATAAATTGAATATTTAATACCCTAATAATAATAATAATAAAAATAATACTAGTTTTAATAAAAATAATTAATAACATCAAAAAAAAAAAAAAAAAAATATTAACCATGATAAAGTTAGATGTAAAAAAAATGCTAAGATGATGATTTTTAAAATAATAATCATAATAATAACATTTTATGATAATATTAATAATTTTTAATGATGAAAATAATAATCACATATCTAATAATAATAATACAAATAATAATTTAGACATAACAAATTACATGTATCAACTTTCATATCTATATATTTATGTTAATAATATTAACATTAATAATAATAAAAGTAATAATATTATATACTTTATACTTTGTTAACACTAACAGCTTATGTTCGGAATCACTTATAATCAATTTACTACATCTATTCAAATAACAAGTTTTAATTATTTTAAGTTATATTTTATAATAACTAAATCACATAATAGTTCATTAAACTATTATTTATAATTATTTACATAACTATTTATATCTACAATTATGAAATCACTCAAAGTTTCGTGAATCGTCGGGATTAGTCAAAGGGTAACTGATTATTCAAATATAGATTTCAAACTTTCTAAACTCAACATTACAGATTTTTGCTTATCGTGTCGGAAACATATAAAGATTAAGGTTTAAATTTGGTCGGAAATTTCCGGGTCGTTACAGTACCCACCCGTTAAAAAAATTTCGTCCCCGAAATTTGAGTGAGGTCGTCATGGCTAACAATAAGAATGTTTTCATGACGAATATGAGGAAATAATGGAGTTTTATCATTATTGAGAGATATAGATAAAACGATTCAATCATGTAAAGCGTACGAGTGAAGCTATCACAAAAGAGTGAAATAAATAAATATGAAATCGTTTTAACCGATGACGTGGTTAGGATTGATTTTCGGGATTTAAGGAGTTTAAAGAAAATCTTTCGTAATAAGATTTGATTCTTCGGCGATCAGGATCTTCTTTGATTTAATGCGGCAATCTGTTTCGATTTCTCTTGTCGAATTTTTCACTATAAATCTACTCCTTTGTTTTCTTATTTTCATAGCCTACATCTTCCACTATTTCTCCTTAATTCCTATTTTAAAACATTCGTCGATATGCTCAATCCAATTCTGATTCTTGATATACCCCTAATTTTCACATTCTTCATTCTTCTCTTCCATTTACCACCGGAAAAATTTATTTACTTCTACTATTATCTTGGGGTTATAGTGTTCTTAATCTTCACATGCCTTTACGTGGCAATACGTATTGATATGCATGGTTTGTAGTTTTGAGGTTGTTATTGGGTTTTATATTTTTCCTTATATCTCGATGTTCCTATTTCTGTCTTTTATGATTATCGTCATCTATAGTTAATGCTCTCTTCGATTTGCTGTGATTTATACTCCAATTTCTGGTTTGAAGTCTTCATGCTTTCGTTTCCTCTTCCCGTCCTTGAGTCAAGCGAACAATGGTCCGAAATTTGAAGGTGTGAAATTCAGAATAAACATAGCTAATGCTCTCAGAAAGGAATGGTAATGGCACGATTTTGATTTGTCAAATTACCAGAATATCCAGGAAAATAGAACTATCAAGATGATTTGTTCTTAATATGTTTCGGAATTGGATAGAATGTAAGAGCCGTGTAACATGGCACATGATGACGGTACTGTGAATCATCACATTCCATTAGAAACTTAACATGACTTACTGTAATATAATGAAGTTGATCAAGTTTCATTATATTATACTAATTCATGCATCAGTTCCCAACACTACTTCAAAACATTCATATTTTAATTTCGAAGGTTTCAGAATTTAGAAACTAACACAGTTTCTTTTATAACGCAGATATTACGGAGAGATACATGATCGCGGATAGGAATAGTTGTGAAAATATCTCCAGAAATATGGAGAATATATATAACGGAAGATATGAAGATATCTTATAATATCTAAAATAAGATGACGATGAAGAATATCATCCGGAAAGGTTTAGAATAAGGAGTAGGGTTCTTACTAACGGTTTCAGCAGGCACTGAATCGTTTGGATTCTTTGAAGTCAGGTTTAGTTTTCATGATTTGTCCACGGTCTCCTTCATACTTTGCTCAATCCATTTTCCAGTTTCAACCCTTCTCTTTTTCTGGGCTTTTCCAACATACTGTACTTCATCGTAAACTTTTGACTATTAAGGTCGTTTACGATTTTTGCTGCTTCATCAGCATTTCAAGAACTACTTCATAGTCCAGGGTGTTTTTTTTTTTTTTCAAAAACTTCACATTCAAAATATGTAATTCTTAGGGATAGACGTTTTCGGTATAACTGGGAGAATTTCTACGAGATTTTCAAAATACTGATTGCGGATTTCGCCAAAGAGATAACTAGTTGCTGGTACATCTGCTGATGATGTTGTGAAATTTAAAAGGTTCTCCAGTAACGACGGCGAAAGGACAAGGTATAATTATCGAGGTTATAGTAGGAGTAGTCTCACTGAGAAGTCGAAGTGGAGCTGTGACAAAATTAACTTCTTGAAAAGGAACTGTAGGGTTGTTTTTGCTACTAAATGGCAAAAGATTCAACACGGTATGTGTTAAACTATGAATTTGGATTCGAGAGTTTTTCAGGTGCATAAATCTTTTCTTCCGTAGATGAAGTGCGGTTGGTTCATCTTTTCGGTTGAGGTGTTTGAAAAGACTTGAACACGGATTGTAATTGTCGAGGTACAAATGAGGTTTAAGATAGAATCAAGTGGCAAACTTGAAGAATTGTTTAGTTTCATATGTTATAATCAATATTTTAATTTATTTTAATTGTCCAACGTTAGCAGTCCAATAGTCCGATAGTCCAATAGTTCAATAGTTCAATGATTCATATATAATTTAATATATAATATTCGAATTAAATAATACGTAACGTGACCCGTGCACCGGTCTCAGTGTCGATCACAACTCAAAGTATATATATATTTTGGAATCAACTCCAACCCTGTATAGCCAACTCCCACCTTCACATATAGAGTGTCCATGGTTGTTCCGAAATATATATATAGATGGGTCGATATGATAAGTCGAAACCTTGTATACGTGTCCCGTTAATTAAATTGCGTAAAATAAATAAATATATATCACGACCCAATATACAACGTGTTGTCTCAGAATTAATCCGACGTATTGTTGTACATGTGTCCCGACAGTATGTAAAGTGCAGAAATTAAATAACAATAAATAAAATTGCGAGAATGTAAATTGCGATAAATTAAATGTTAGCCGGGAACAGTTAGCTAGGAACAGTTAGCGTGGATTCCTAACAATATTTCAGTTAGTTAATTCGTCTGTTTCTAACAAATTTTATTTTGTCCAATGTTTTCTTCTTTATGCCACTTGTTGGATTCTGATAGGTCAAAATCCGAATATGAAATTTGAATGGAAATGATTAATCTGGAATGAACGGATACGTATATCGGTGATTGCAAGTAGGATAGCAAATGACCGTTGAATCAGATTCGAAAAATGTACAGTGTAACTTATTAATGTGAAATCCAAATATTCCTCGGGTACTACCCACCCGTTAAAATATTTTCATCATTAATAGTTTGTACGAAAGGATTTTTAATTACAATCTTTATGAAAATATACTTGCATATATATTTTCTTCAGATGTAATCATGGATTTAATGAGTCAATAAGATATCAAACTCATTTGATTTATCGTTAGTACTTAATTACATGATCTCTAAAACATTAGAGATTACATAATTGCCATGTCGAACGAAGATAAATGAGGTAGAACGATACGTAAAGCGAAGATAATCGATGTAAAACGATAGGTAGAACGAAGATAAAGTAGATAGAACGATACGTAAAACGATGATTAGGCTCGAGGTACAGAATGCGATGTTGAGGCAGGTGATGTTGAAACTTGGGTTATTGGTGGTACTGGTGTTGATGTTGGTGCCGGTGATGTTGCTGGAGCTATTAAGTTTTGCACCATATTCTCCAAAACTACTACTCGAGCGCGAAGTTCGTTGACTTCTTCTACTAACCCTGGCCGGTTATTAGTGTGAGATGGAGGTTGGATATCTTCTCTAGTTCCGTTAATGGTAGCCTCAAGACGAAAAATTCTTGCAACGAGGGTATAAACAGTATTGCGAACAGGTTCGCCGGTGAGCGGGTCGAGTACTCCGACATTAGGCGGTAGATTCGGCTCATGATATGGAGTTCCTTCTTCATTTCTCCATAGAGTAAGTATTTCGCGAACCCATCCCCACTTTCTAAAGAAATCTCGGTAGTTGATCGGTTGATGCGCTCCCGTCACACTATCTTCGGAGTCAGAGGAACTTTGTCGATTCGTGGAGGCCATCGTACGCGATCACAGAAAGATTTTTGGTATGAAAAGCTTAGTGAGAGCAATGAGAGTTGGATGGTATTCTCAATGCATAATATGCATAAATATATATAGTACCAGGATCCCTTAAATTACGGAGAAATTTACGGAAAATATTAGGCAAAGTTTACCGTAATAGATACGCTAGGATATGAATTTGTCTATACACTATCAATGCAGTAAATGCAATAAGACGTGTCTAGACTTAAGCAGGCAATTCCTAAAGATGATAAGCAGATAGTTTCCGACTAGAAATGATAAGCAAAACTTTTTGTCATGCAGACACGGTCAAAGTCCAGACTCACTAATGTATCCTAGCAACTACCAGTTAGACACACTAATGGGAGACCTGGTTCGCTAAGACCACCGCTCTGATACCACCTGTAAAGACCCGTCCTTATTCACCTGGATGAAATCTTCAACATTTGGTCCCATTGCGATGATTGACTCCAAGTAGTATCCTTAGTATGAGCTAATGCACAGCGGAAGACTTAATTCGTACCTGAGAATAACATGCTTAAAAACGTCAACATAAAGTTGGTGAGATATATAGGTTTGATGCTAGCAGCGTAATAACTATGGACAACAAGATTTCATATACATACATAATACACTCGCAAGTGTATGGAAATGTCGTTGAGCACTTGGTAACCATACTTAACATTTAAATCACAGCAGCATATTCTTAAATAAACCCTACACCGTACCAAGTGTAGTAACGAAACGAAGTACTGTGCAACCGTTAAAAACTGGTCGTCCAGCCCGGTTGGGGTTGTCAGGCCCGATAGATCTATCAACAGGATTCGCGTTTACGCTCCTCACGTAAATATTAGCTACCAAGTATAAAGAAATATGTCATGGTACAACTCAACGTAGAATTTATTTTTGATCACTTGTGTCCATAACGTAAATCATTTATAAAAAACAGCGCATGTATTCTCAGCTCAAAAATATTTAGAGTTTAAAAGGGACTATATACTCACCACACTGTATTTTGTAGTAAAAATACATATAACATCATTGATCAATCATAGGGTTGGCCTCGGATTCACGAACCTATATCAGTCATATATACATTAAAATATACACTTGTAGTCGAACAATTATATATATATATATATATATATATATATATATATATATATATATATATATATATATATATATATATATATATATATATATATATATATATATATATATATTATTAGTGATTCAACTATAATTTTAATGAATTATGAGTTCCATTAATAATTTAAATATATTTATTTTATATATCTTGAATAATTAATTTATATAATAATAATTGAGTTATATTGTATGTATTAGATATGGTTTTTATTATCGTAATAATAATAATACTATTAATAGTGGTATCGATAATAATAGAATAATTAAGTTATGTGGGTTTTTATGTAAATTATTTTTATTTGATATAACACTAATACTGGTCATAATAATAATAATAGTAATAATAACCATAGAGGTATTACTTTTAGTTATAAAAATTAATGACATTAACAATAATAGTTATCATATTACCAATTATAATTATAATGATAGTAATAATAACAAGAAATAATAATAAAAATAGTTATACCTCAAAATAATAGGTTTTAATAAAAAAAATACACGCCTTCGTTGGGAATCGAACACAAGATCTCTCGTAAACCCGCTAAGACTCACAACCATCACGCTAACTCAGACTTTCTGTTTTAATAGCTCAACTAATATTTGTTAAACCCGATTACACCTTGGTTTCTTGAAAGTCATTCGAAAAACAACACAGAAGTAAAAGTTTATTTGTCCTTCGGTTTTCCTTGAGTTGGTTCTTGGGCCATCAAAATCCAAACAATCAAAAGGCCCAATATAAACACAATATTACGGCAGCCTACTCTAGGAGCCCATTTACCCGTATCATTCTGTCGGTGAGAAAACATTAACCGAAACGAGTAAGGACAACAGATAGTGGAGCAGGTTTAATGGCATATAATTTATTCAATTTATCATATTGGTCAGCCATCATATAATCTTCAATAAATATCGATATTTAACAGCGAATTTTTGGTTCAACTTCTTCTTCTTTCCTCTTGTTATTCGCTTGAAGAGTAGCAGTAACCCACGATCAACTTTGAAGGTTTGTTGTTCAATGGGTTATGGGTTTTGTACAGAAAAACAGGAGAAAGCAGTAGGTGCGACTGGGTGTGGCTGATTGGGTTTGTCTGAATCGGAAAACAAAGAAATAGCAGCAACAGTGATGACTCGTTGGTTGTTTGGTGACCCTGGTTCGATCATGGATGGAACAAAATTCAAAACATTAACGCAAGTGATGATGATTTTAATCGGATAAGAGAGATGGAAGAGAGAGATTAGTGAGAGAGAAGTGATGGACAGGTGGTGATGGATCAATGAAGGTACCGGTGATTGTTCATGGTGAGTTTGTTTCTCGGGTTACAATAAAGAAGAGAGAGAGTTATGGTGGGTGATACGGTTGGAGAGAGTTAGGGTGATAGAAGAATGATGGTTATCGTGAAGTTTAGAAGATGACTCGGTTTAAGAAGATGATGAAAGAGTTCGATGATGGAGTTTTTCGTCGAGCTAGAAATATCAACCAGTACATATGTGTGTTGATAGTGGTGTGCAGAAAAGTAATGATGGTTTAAAAAAAATACTAAGGTGATCGTTTGTTATATAAAATTGAAGGATCGTATTCACAATGAAAAAGAGACAAATTGATTCACGGATTGAATAAAACAAAAGAAGAAGACAAAATAAGTAGACACATAATTCGCTAAATAAATATCTCTTTATATATCTGTTTTTGTATATATATGCATTTATATATATATAAATATATATAAATATTTATATAATGTAATTACTCTTAATGATCATAATAAATTGAATATTTAATACCCTAATAATAATAATAATTAATAAAAATAATACTAGTTTTAATAAAAATAATTAATAACATCAAAAAAAAAAAAATATTAACCATGATAAAGTTAGATGTTAAAAAAATGCTAAGATGATGATTTTTAAAATAATAATCATAATAATAACATTTTATGATAATATTAATAATTTTTAATGATGAAAATAATAATCACATATCTAATAATAATAATACAAATAATAATTTAGACATAACAAATTACATGTATCAACTTTCATATCTATATATTTATGTTAATAATATTAACATTAATAATAATAAAAGTAATAATATTATATACTTTATACTTTGTTAACACTAACAGCTTATGTTCGGAATCACTTATAATCAATTTACTACATCTATTCAAATAACAAGTTTTAATTATTTTAAGTTATCTTTTATAATAACTAAATCACATAATAGTTCATTAAACTATTATTTATAATTATTTACATAACTATTTATATCTACAATTATGAAATCACTCAAAGGTTCATGAATCGTCGGGATTAGTCAAAGGGTAACTGATTATTCAAATATAGATTTCAAACTTTCTAAACTCAACATTACAGATTTTTGCTTATCGTGTCGGAAACATATAAAGATTAAGGTTTAAATTTGGTCGGAAATTTCCGGGTCGTTACATATAAATAACAAGTATCAAATGGTATTTAAATATGCATAAAAATTCAAATGCAAAGGTAATAATTGTCAAAAAAATTGAAAGTTCAGAATTCACCTTTCACAACAAGAAAACTGTTATATTAGGACCCCCAAAAGGGTCGTAAAAAGCCTATTCTTAGGACCTTTGGCCTCATAGGACCCTCAAACCATTGGACGTATAGGAGGGCGTCGTATTTACCAAAAAGGGTCGTAATGTTTATAGGACCGGTTTCATGAGTCCTATTAACAACATAAAAAGTGTCCTTATAGAAAACCATCTTAGGACCCTTTATAATATAATCCGACGCATAAATTTGTGTTGTTAGAACCTATTAGGACTCCAAAAAACTGTACTAATATAATTAAGTACCACAAAAAAGGTCCTAATATAAGTAGATGTTAATTAAGTACCACAAAAAAAGGGTCCTAATATAATTTAGTACCACAAAAAAGGGTCCTAATATAATTTAGTACCACAAAATAGGGTCCTAATATAATTTAGTACCACAAAAAAGGGTCTTAATAAACTAGATGTTACTTAAGTACCACAGAAAAGGGTCCTAATTCAATTTAGTACCACAAAAAAGGATCCTAAGTTAACTATATGTTCATTAAGTACCACAAAAAAGAGTCCTAATATAAGTAGATGTTAATTTTGTACCACAAAAAAGGGTCCTGAGATATGTATATGTTAGTACCAAAAAAGGGTCCTAACAAGTAATAGGAGTTCCGGATATCTGTTCGGATATTCCGGTCGATTTCGGGTTTTGGGCCAGGATATGGTAATTGGGCCTTTCTAGCCCAGTTCAGATAATTGGGCCTTTTGGATATGCTTCAGCTTGCTGGGCCTGTCGCCAGTAATGCTATTTGGGCCTTACGGGCCTGATTCAGCCATTTTGGGCCTTTCGGGCCTACTTCAGCTATTTGGTCCTTTTGGTACTGGTTCGGATCCAGCTTTCTTTTGCTGCATCAGTTTATTATTTATTACAATTACAAAACAAATATTAATATTGTTGCAATCCACAAAATATTACAGATTACAGATTACTAATATTGTTTCAACACCACAAATGCAAGAACATGTCCAGGTAACATCAACATATTACAGATCATTGTCTCAAACACACAAACTCATAAAACAAATAATATTCATGTTCAAACATTATAATCAAACCGGCGAGCATTACAAAACACACAAACTCTTCAATCTGCCACCAATCTATCTTGATCAGTCATCAAAATCTGCCACCTACAATTAAACCATCCACGTATAAGCATAAAGGTGCACGTTATAAAAATGAATTCATAATTTTGTACAAAATTAACAAAGACATACCTCGATCAATGCAGTAGGCCAAGCAGTAGACGTATTAATGACGTCATGAATGTATCTCATATGCTCATATGGCCTAAACAAAACTTCATTTCTTTCGATGGCCACTTGAAGCTCTACCTCACACCAACCAGCTCCAAGTTCTGTCTGCAAAACAACTGTAGTTGGATCCATGCTTACCAACTTTCCTCTTGCTACCTTGTTGTTTGTAATGCTTTTCACATACACTTCATCTCTCACCTAAAATTTAGTTTCCTAAAAAAAAAAAAACATTTATGAAGGCTAAAAGGGTAGAAAAACAGTAAGGTAAGCTATTAAATTGAAACATACCTTTAAATGTTTAACAACCGAACCATTATCCTGATGACCCGAACCTTCATTCTCAACACCAGAACCATTATTCTTCCAAGCCAACTGGGCTTTTATCCTTGAATTTTCATTCTCAAGTTCTGCCTTATCAGACTTGAGTTGAGCATTCTCCTTACGAACGGCTGGTCGACCAGGTACTACGCCCCACAAGTCTTTAGCACGAATGCCAAGTCCATACGTTTGGGCAGAACCAGAATTATTGGGCCCTATTACCTGGGAAAAAACATCATCTGGTCCAGGTGTATCAGTTTGACCGTCCACATGTTTGTCCTTAAGTTCTTTCATTTGTTTCTGCATAATAAAAAATTAATATTTAAACAGGCATATAAATATATGTCATACAACATATTTCGGTATGACAAAAATGATTCTACTCTGGTATTCAATATATGCAATGCCCAATCAAAGTATAGCCCAATCACACCCAGATATTCGATATATATCCAATGCTTAACGTATTAATGCTAGACTAGGATTTTGGGATTTCGACATTAATACATAATGTAAAGCAAGTGGTGACTATCAATTGAAGACTCTATTAATATTCACCTCAAATAAATTGGCTAGAAGATTATCAAGTGGTTTAAGGTGATTAACATATAAATATACAACTAATTAACTTAAAAGATAAAATAACTCAACTGAAGCACAGGAACATATCCCAAAGGTAATAGTCACTAAAAGTCTACTTCAAATGCAATAAAAACCTCATAGGTGGTTTATGGTGATTAACATATAAATATACATCTACTCATATCATGTGTAGGATATATTTGATCCACTTTTGATTCTTTCATACATCATAATAGTGTTTGTAAAATTACTTAAGAGTACAGTTGCAGCTTCACCATCAGCACTTCCATTTGTAAAACATTTCTTAAACATATCGACCCGAGTAGGTTCTCTTCCGAAACTCGTCTGCAATGAGTAAAAACCAGGTAACTATTAACAATGTATATTCAAAAGCTATACTATATTAATAATTTTCCCATGATATTACCTTCATTTCTTCACGGATTTTTGCAAAACTTTTTTTCCGGTCAATTGCGTCAACTTCTTGTTAGCCCTATTGGCTTTATTTTTGTCGGACATCGCCTAAAAAGGAAAATATATAAAATATTCTAATATGAAAATAATATAATATAAAAAAAGTTACACCAAGTGTAAGATTATTTCATACCTTCACCCTTTCTCTACTCCAATATTCAAGAAGCCTTCTCCAATGTCTTTTGGTCAGTTCTTCAGGTAGTGAATTCAATTGAACCTCCATTGATAAAGACGGATCAAAGTAGGCTTCCTTTATTCTCGTTCTCCAATTTTTCATTTTTCGACCATATGACTGGAGTATCCAAGAATAAGTAGTTTATGAAAAATCAAACTTTGTCTACAAATTATAAAAAGAGAAAACATATCACATGAGAAGTAAAAAAGGCTTATTATCACACATATTTTAAAATACGTACCCTTAAGAAGTTGAGCAGCTTATCTTTTTGTGTGTTTTTAACTTGATTCCATGATCTATAAACTGGACAATATTGGTAGCTCCGCGTTAAGTTACCAAGAAAATGGGTGAGTTTACTACTATTTTTGCAAATCAGTTGTCCATGTTCATTAACTGAAATTGGAATTCGAACAGATGCCTTCTATTTCCAGATTTTTCGCATAAGTGCCGGTCCTCGAACTCTGTCACCTTTATCTACAAAATATGAGCACTTGATTTACAATTGATATACTACTAAACAATCAACAATATAAATCAAATAAACAAAACAAATTAGAAAAACAAAAAATAACCTGATTCATCTACTAGTTAGGTGGTTTGCTGATCAACATTCATCACATGTTGAGTACTCGCATTTACTTCTTTACTATCATAATAAAAAGGATACTGAAAGTTAGAATACATTCTTTAACATAATAAAAAGAATCAAGCAATATATAACAAATAAACCTTCTAATTGGTGGGTGGTTTCTCATTGGTGGTCTTCAAAATCATCAGAATATTCATTTCCATATACGTAACCATCGTAAATATCATTGTTGGCTTCATACTCAGGCCCGGGCTCCGTATCCGTTTCTTTATCTATAAGACTTCTAGCTTCTTCGTGTCTAACTTTTTTGTGTCTAGACACCAACTTTCCCTCTAAATTTTGTTCTTCGGGATTGTCTGTGTTAAGTAATGTAATCAATACATGTATTATTATATATTGTGAATGAATTATCAGTACATGAAGAGAGGCCATATATAGCTAAGTACCCTAGCTAAGTATAATGGGCTAAGCTCAACAAGCATAATAAATGGGCTGAAGATTGCCTAAACCTAACAGAAACATACAACAAAAAACAAGCCCGATACAGCAAAAACAACTAATACACCCCAGATCAATGTTTAATGTGAAATCTATCACCAAACACATCTAAATTCCATACATCCGCAACCCTACTAATACCTTCATAAATAATACATGATATGTGTACAGAGTAATGAAATAGTTAATATGAACTCACCATGACTGACTCTTATTCCATCTGGAGCTTTACTTTTTTAACCCTCGGCCTCGTATCACTTGTTTGGCCCTTGGATTTTGCGTATAACCCTTTAGAGTTAACAGGAGTAACATAAACTCTTTTATTTGGTAAACTCGCTCTTCTGATTGTATTGGGAGTAAGGAACTGTTTGCTTTTGCGTTTCTTGGTGGTTTGAGTCACAGTAGCCTCAACCTGTTTACCGGATCAAAGCTGGCAAGAGTTCTTGTTTCCTTCCATTGAAATAATCTAAAAGAATGTAACGAACAATACGTACTCAGCAATTATATGAATAACATGTAATCATTTAACATAAAATACTTGTATAATAATAAACCTTTTAGCTACATAAAAATAAAAATTAATAAAGCAAGCAAAATACGCATTTTGGATGGTCCATAATCCACACATAATACGGAGTTGCATCTTTTCATCGTCTTATGCTCAAAAAGATTTAAGATTGGTTGCAAGTTAATTCAAGTTTATGGCTATTTTTATTTAAAATGCTTGTTATTGGAAGTTAATTCTACAGAGTAGTTGACTATTTTAAATGCAAAATTAATCAAAGCATGGCCGAATTTGTTAAAGACAACATTCTCATTAGAAAACTTCTTATATGAAGAACATCTATTCATTTAACGCAACAGAGTTATAAACAATTTTATATATGGAGTAGTTAGCAACAATGTTACAAATAATCTAAAAGAATCGTTAATAACAGACAAGATAGATACATGTACTCTGTTCTTTGGCGAAAAAAGAGATAGCTTGAGTTTCTTTGGTCAAAAAAGAGATAAGTGTGTTGTTAAGAAACCTTTTAGCTACCTCAATTTGATTTGGCGCCTTCAATTTTGGGAGGTGATCTTTAGACACTAGCATTTGATCCATCCACACCAAATTAATCCAAACTTTCTATTTTACCCTTAAACTACTACTTAGTCAATATACTATTTATAAGGGTAAAATAGGTAATTTATATTGTTTTGGTGTGGATGGATCAAAACTAGTGTGGCAGGATCAACCCCGAATTTTTTAAATTTACCAAAATTTTTGAATGAAAACATTTGGATCAGCTTAAAAATTTGGCTCCAGAATTTTGATCACCTTACATATACTCCGTATAATTTAAATAAATAATACGTATCTATCTATTTATTTAATTTAATTTATTTATTTTTTAATATTAAATCTCTAAATTGATGATGTTATAAATAAATATTTTCTAAGCATAAAAATAATTCAAAATAAAAAAGAAAAATTTTAAAACATCTTTGATGATGTTATTATTTTATATTAAATTTATTAAAAAAATAATACGAAATCTTTTATAAAAGGAAATACTAATCTTCAAAAGAACACCAACATATTTACAAGTTCATGTTGGCCGTTAACCTAAACGAACATCGTCTATCATAATATTGATCCTAATTGAACATCGTTTATCATGTATGTTAATTTGTTTAACGTAAGTACAGTGCATTAAGATCTATATGAATCAACATTATTAAGATCATCGAACACTCGATAAGCCTTTAATTAGAGTGTTCGCTACCTCAGCTCATTCAATCATTGATGGTATATTATAATTGAGATCACCTGATCGATTGAGTTCATATGTCTTATCATATCATCCGTCAAGTTCTAAACTTCTTGAATAGCTTGTTACGTGATATACCATGCATGCATTAAGTTCGTCATATAAGCAAGCTCATCCTCGATCATCATTACGATGGGTCGATGGCACTAAACTCCAAACCCTAAACACTAAACCCTAAACCCTAAACAGTACTAAACCAACAACAACAACAACAACAACAAACATACCCAATATCACATGTGTGAGGTATGGGGGATGTGAGACGTAGACAATCCTACCTCTATCATATTAGAATAAAGAGAAATCATTTCTCTACCCCGAGTGAAATACTTACAAGCTAGAGTAGAGAAATTCCTCCCAGCCTCTCTCTATTCACAATAAACCCTAAACCCTAAACCCTAAACCGTACACCCTACACCCTAAACCCTACACTCTAAACCCTAAACCCTAAACCCGACTTAAACCCTAAACCATAAACCCTACCCCAAACCCTAAACCCTTAACCCTAAATTACGTACCCTAGTCATTAAACCATAAACCTTAAACCCCAAACACTAAAACCATAAACCCAATCCCTAGCCAAAAGTTCAAACAAGAACCATACAAATTAATGGCGAAAACTGCGAGAACCATTTAATTTCAATTGGTGACACCACGTGATCGACTTGATAATTCAATTCACATGCAAATGTTAATGGCCGGATAGTAACTAAGATTTAACAAAAAAAAAATTAAAAATATATATATAATATCTAACCAGCCATATAAATATTAGATATATATAATTTCTCGTATGTACGTACGTGCAGGTATGTTGTGAGCATGTGAACATTTATACCCTAAACCCTACCCTAAAGTACCGGCCTAAACCCTATATATACGCCAAACCCGACCTATACCTAAACCCTAAACCCTGAACCCTAAACTCTAAACCAGCCTATACCCCAAACCCTACACGCACCCGAATCCCTAATAATTATTAGCATGGTTAACGTACAATATTAATTAGACCATACATATATATATATATATATATATATATATATATATATATATATATATATATATATATATATATATATATATATATACCCTAAACATTACATTAAATTACCATAAACAAATTAATAACCCTAAACCCTAAATCATTATATAACCAAAACCCGACCTATATACCTAAACCCTAAACCCTGAACCGAACCCTAAACCCTAAACCCGCCTATACCCCAAACCCTACACGCACCCTAATCCCTAATAATTATTAGCATGGTTAACGTACAATATTAATTAAAGCACGCATATATACCCTAAACATTACATTAAACCATAAACAACCCTAAACCCTAAATCATTAGTGTTAGTTGTATATTATATAGCTTTAAGCTTATCCAAGTCGATGTTATGATTATACGTCACTAGATCTTCCGATATGCTTTAACCTCGTCCAATAAGCCTTGGTGTATAAGATCTATTTGGACAGGCTTAACCTAGTATTTTATGTTTTATAGTTTATTTGAATTATATTCTTATCTTAAACTTATATTACTAGTTACATCTTAAAATTAGATGTATCATAATAATCATAATTTAAAATTATTATTATTCAGATGAATTTGCAGATCTAAGTTAATTGCAATCATTAAGTACGTATGTAATTGCAATCGATCATCATCAGTTATTGAAGATGTGTTTGCAGACCTAAGTAAATACTGTACGAAATTGAAGACAGTAGATAAGTTAATTGCAATCATCAAAAAATTGGGTCACCTTTGTTTCATACGCTTTGTCCATACCCCTGCATACGAAAAAGAACTTGACAAATTTATTGAACCAGGTTAATTTCTTTCTCCTGCTTATTGAAAACACGAATATATATATATATATATATATATATATATATATATATATATATATATATATATATGTGTATATATATATATATATATATATATATTCCAATTAATTAAATAGATTTTGTAAATACAGGTCTATGATGGACTCGACTTGGATGTCTAAATGTAGATCTACCCCAGAATTCGAAGAAGCACTCGACAAATTCTTAGAACGTATTTTCTCTAGAAAGGAAATAGGTGGTCATATATATTGTCCTTGCATAAATTGCGGTAATCTCAAAGGGGTTGATCGGGTTGAGGCTAAATCACATCTGCTATGTGACAGTTTTTTCGAAGGCTATAAAAATTCCAAATGTGTTTCTCGAACCAGATGATACACTAATGTGGGATGCTGAAGATGATATGGAAGGATTGGCCAAATGCATCTTCCATATGTTTGAAGATGAAGATGAAGATGAAGATGATGTTGATATCCCATAAACTGAAATTCAGAGTAATGTACCAAACATAAATGCTGAAAGGTTTTATAAAGTATTGGGAGATGCAAAGAAAGAAATATATCCCGGCTGTAATTTCTCTGTTCTTTCATTCATTGTTAGAACTTCCATTCGAAGTGTGTTGGAAAATGTAATGAAAAAGGATTCAGCATGATTCTTGACACAATGAGGGAAGCCTTCCCTCATACTTCCATACCGAAGTCATTGTATGAAGTCAGGAAGTTAATAAGAGAGTTGGGTCTTGGTTATGAGAAAATTGATGCTTGTCCAAATGATTGTATGTTGTACTGGAAACAAAACAAGGACAAAATTATATGTGACGTATGTCAGACCTCAAGATATAAACAAAGTAACAATAATGATTCTGAAGAAGAGTCAACCACACAAGCTGATAATGATGGTGATTATAAAGCTAAGAAGGTTAGAGAAAAAGTGTTGCATTATTTTCCACTCATACCACGGTTGCAAAGATTGTTTATGTCACCTAAAATGTCCGAGTCCATGAGATGGCCTCAAGAGAGTCGTACGAAAGATGGTCTATTAAGACATCCTGCAGATTCACCAGCCTGGAAAACATTCGATCATCAGAATCGTGAATTTGCTAAAGAACCTCATAATGTGAGGCTTGGTTTGGCGAGTGATGGGTTTAACCCTTTTGGAAACATGAGTGTTTCACATAGTACCTGGCTTGTTGTTTTGATACCGTATAATCTACCACCATGGTTGTGCATGAAAAAACCTTTTTTGTTCCAAACTTTACTTATACCTGGTCCATCTGCTCCAGGTAATAATATAGACGTCTATATGCAACCTCTAATTAATGAGTTGAAGGAGTTGTGGGATACTGGGGTTAATACTTATGATGCATCCACAAAGAGTAACTTCTCACTGCGTGTATTTGCTATGGATGATAAGTGACTTTCCTGCTTATGCGAATTTGAAAGGACCCGTTCATATACATTATAAACGATTCTCAATAGTTGATTACATCGCGAGGTATTTGACCTCTATATGATACATTTTTCAGACATTGCATTCGTTTTTAAAAGAAAAACTTTCTTTACATCGAAAATTGACATGCATGCATACCATTTCATAATATCTAATCATAAATGACCTAATCTGTCATTTACTTAATAATAATCTCTATTGAACTCAACAACTTGAATGCAACGTCTTTTGAAATATGCCATGAATGACTCCAAGAATATCTTTAAAATGAGCAAATGCACAGCGGAAGATTTCTTTAACACCTGAGAATAAACATGCTTTAAAGTGTCAACCAAAAGGTTGGTGAGTTCATTAGTTTATCGTAATAATTCATTTTCATCATTTTAATACACCACCAGAATTTCTTTTCCAGTTCTCATAAATAAACGTCCCATGCATAGAGACAAAAATTATTCATATGGATTGAACACCTGGTAACCGACGTTAACTTAATGCAAAGAATATCCCCAAAACAGAACCTCTCGTCTGTATAACAATCTCGAAGTACTAAAGCATTCGTACCCCGAATGGGACTTGTCAAGGTCCATAGATCTATCTTTAGGATTCGCGTCAATCAGGGGCCATTTCCCTAAATTCTTAGGTTACCAGACTTGAAGGGTGATATTCGGTTTAATAATCCAACCATAGAATGTAATTTTACGTACTTGTGTCTATTTCGTAAAACATTTATAAAAGCAGCGAATGTATTCTCAGTCCCAAAAATATATATTGCAAAAACATTTAAAAAGGGAGTAATGAAACTCACTATACTGTATTTCGTAGTAAAAATACATATAACTTCATTGAACAATGCAAGGTTGGCTTCGAATTCACGAACCTAAATTAATTATGTATATTTATATGTTGGTTAAGATTCGTCTAACAATTTAGGTTAAGTCATAGTGTACCACATTCCTAATGCTCGAGACTAATATGCAAAGTCAACAAAAGTCAATTTGACTAAAAATGATTTCTAAAATCTATACATGATTAATATATAGTTTAAATATCGTCGTTTTATATATTTTTTTTTAAATATCTTTAAAAAGATTTATTAGAGTAAATAATATAATTCATTTATTAATAAATAAGACTTTATATAGGAAAAAAATACTTTTATATATCTTAAGTAATAAAATTTATAAAGTTCATTTAATATCATAAAGATAATATGATAGGTATTATTAAAGAAATTTTATTACACATAGTAAAAATATGTTTGTATCTCATATGTATTTGATAAAATAATAGTAAGTAAAAGTTGCATTATTTTGTAATAATAATTATTATTATTCTATTAATTAAAATATCAATATTTATAATTACTAAAATAAAATGATAATTCTAATTATGATAACATTAATATTTATGATACTTTTTAATATTATCTTTTAAAATAATAATTCTATTTAAAATGATAATAATAATGATATTTTATAGTAACAATGACATTTCTATTAAAATGGTAATTTTTGTTAAAATGATAGTTTTAATATAACGATACTTTTAATAATAATAGTAATGTTAAAAAAAAAATAAGAACGATAATTTTATCTAAATCATTATCTTACAATATTTAAATTTCATCATGATACACATACTCATTATTTCTTAATTGATTCATTTCATAGCTTTTAATCGTCTTTTATATCGTTTTCATGTTAATGATAATATTAGTAATCATAATAATTAAGTGTTACTAATATAAGTTTTAATCATAATAATACTAATGATAATAAATATTATGAATATATTAATGATAATACTAATTATAACTTTAACGATAATAATGATAGTAATAATAATAAAAATAATAATTTTTAATGATAATACTTTTTATAGATAATGATGATAATAATAATAATAATAATAATAATAATAATAATAATAATAATAATAATAATAATAATAATAATAATAATAATAATTAAATAAAAATTAGGACGACGATAGTAACGATGATAATAATAATCATTTTTAATAATAATACAAAAACTTCAATTGATTATAACTTCTAACCCGTTCATCGAATTCATTCGATATCTGAATGAAAAGTTTATAGTTTTTCGCCAGCTTCCCAACGACATGCATATCTTATACCTTATCTCAACCGCATATGTAACTAATTCAGGATTCAACATAACCTATCTAACGGTAATATCAAAAGTACAAGCATGCATAATCCTATATACTCGAGCACTAATCAGGGATACACTATTAATATATAAAAGTTAAGTTATGAGTGCTCACGTATCAATATTGAGATTCAATATTGCAGAAAAGTACGTAGATGCAACGGAGATGATAAACACTAGATTGACCTCACGAGCATACCTCCAAACATTACCCATAACCTCCATAGCTATAACCCATAATTTCCTTAGCTCTATCCCACTCATAAAACCCGTTTTGAAAAGACGCGAGCAGAACCCCGTCGTAGTATTTTATGTATAATACTAATAATAATACTACTAATAATAATAATAAGATTAATAATAATAATATTAATCTTAATAATAATAATATATTTAATAATATAAGTAATACGGAGTAATATGAGTGTTTGATGAAATGAATCTCTTAAAACTGCTCGAACTCGATTTATAGGTAAATGTAGTCCACCAACCCCCTCCATGCGAGTGCATGGGGTATGTGAGGTATTTCCATGCAAGTGCATGGCTTGAAAAATGTGGCAACATTTGTTTTCTTCATCTGCCGACACCCATATTATATTATTTATATTTTTATATATTAAATCTATATAATTAATTATATATTATATTATATTTACGCTCATGGTAAAAATATATTTTTTACAAAAATGACACGGACGTGGTCTCACGACTCATGTACCACTTTCGGTTTTTCGAGCGCACTTTCGTACGTTTAGAAAACTAGCCTTTTACGTTACGCGACGTGTACCTTTAGTAATAGTTTGATTTATTCATCAAAAAAATTACTTTGTAAAAATGTATCTTATAAAATTTGAGCGTCGTTGTCATTTGCTTCTATAAATCAGTGACTCGTTGTTTACCAAAATATTTTATTTTAAATTAAGACGTTTTATGACGAGATTAAAATATATAGATATATATATATACCTTTTTAGAAATATAAATTTTGTATCCAAAATCTTTCATCTAACAATATAACATTTAGTTTTTCAAAACTATTTATTTTTCAAAGTTTATTTTCATTTCATTTAGGAAAATAGTTTAGCGCGTAACGTTTTTCTTTTTAAGAATTTAAATGGATACAAGTACTAATCGTTTTTAAATATCAAATGCCTCACTAGGCGGGTGTTACTACCGTATACTTAATTTTAAAATATATATTTTAATGAGCATGTTTTAAATACACGTTACAACCAATATTCCAACTTACGTTTATTTAATCAACTGCAGTTTAGATAGACAAGTCCTGTTATATGAAAAAGTGTTTTCGTACAGTTAAAAACTACATCATTTGATTACTATGGAATTCCATCGATAAACATATGGAACCAAATACTATACTGTAAAGTATTTATACTTAATATTTCGTTAACATTGTCAAGTTATAATATATACGCGTATTCGTATATAATCATTTACGTTCGTATAATATAACTCGTTTTAAATAGTAGTAGTTATCTTACTAAATAATATTTTTAATATGAAAACTAAATAATGGATTTATCAAGGGATATGAGTTAATCAAAGTGAAACACACTTTTAAAGTTTAAATGTGAATGTTTACTAATTTTTGACTAACTCTTGTTAACGACACTTTGTTTTTATTTGTAGAGTCACTTTACCAATTTCTGAATAGGGTTAAAAAGAATCAAAGTGGACCTCTCAACAGAGACTCGTAAATCATAATTCAATGTATCTGATAATTCAATCCGTCGATAATTATTTTAAATATATTTTAAAACAACAACGTTCATGTAAAGTATTATATGTCTAATACTTGTTAACGTTTTCAAGTTATAACATATATGTATATATATATATATATATATATATATATATATATATATATATATATATATATATATATATATATATATATATATATATATATATATACATATATAACCATATCTGTTCCTATAATGGTTCGTGAATCTTTGGAATTTGGTCGAGGTTAAATGAATGTATGGACACAGTTTAAAATTCTTGAGATTCAACTTACAAACTTTGCTTATCATGTCGGGAATATATAAAGATTAAAGTTTAAATTTGGTTGGAAATTTCCGGGAATATATAAAGATTAAAGTTTAAATTTGGTCGGAAATTTCCGGGTTGTCACAGAATTTATCGGGTTGGAGCACTAAAGGTAAATTAGCTTGTCCTTCTTTCCATAAGGAAACCAAATCAATACGGTTATCAAACTCCCACAAAGATATCTTCATGGAACATCGTCGCTGGTTGGAAATGTTGCATGCTTTCCATTTTTTAAAAGATGCTTTTGATGGCACGGAAGAACATGAAGGGCCATCGCGTTGTTTAACAGGGGAACAAGTGCTTTGCAGACCTGAAAGGTTTTAATATAAAATTTGGAAAACTTGTGAAGGATAACCCATCTTTACCATTTAACTGGAAGAAGAGAAGTATTTTTTTTGAGTTACCATACTGGAAAAATAACTTAATATGTCATAATATAGACATAATGCATACTGAAAAGAATGTATGTGACAGTGTTATTGGAACGTTAATGAATATCGATGGAAAGACCAAGGATCATTTAAAAGCACGTCATGATTTGAAAGAAATGGGTATTGGACCTGAACTTCATCCAAAACCTTTACTAAATGGCAAAGTGTATTTGCCTCCTGCATGTTTCGTAGTGGATAAAAAGGAGAAAGAAAAATTTTGTAAGGTGCTAAAAAGGGTGAAAGTGCCAGATGGTTATGCTGCTAACATTTCTAGGTGCATTCAGGTACAACCTCCAAAAATTTTAGGCCTAAAAAGTCACGATAATCATATTTTGATGCAGCAGTTGCTTCCCGTGGCTATACGAAATATTTTACCTCGTGATGTGCATTCTGTTATCATGAAGTTATGTTGGTACTACAGACAATTATGCTCAAAAGTTCTTAAGACTACTGACTTAATTCGGAAAAAAGATATTGTAAAAATACTTTGTGATTTAGAAAGGATTTTTCCACCGTCATTTTTTAACGTCATGATTCATCTATCTGTTCATCTAGCTTCAGAGGCCAGATTAGGGGGACCTGTTCATTACCGTTGGATGTATCGAATCGAGAGGTGACCATTTATGATGTAGTAAATTATACTGTGCTTGTTTAAATATATATGACTGTTTTGAATCTGATATACACTTTTTTGACCACTGATCAGGTATTTAGGTACATTAAAATCATATGTGTGAAATAGGAGTAAACCCGAGGGTTCAATTACAGAAGGATATCTAGCTGAAGAGTGTGTTTCATTTTTTTCTTTGTATTTAGCCAGTGATGTCGAGACTATACATAATAAGACTAGTCAGAATCATGATGATGGTGGTGATGAGACTGTTTTACCAATATTTTGTATGTCTGGTCGACCCATTGGTGCAACAAACGTAGTAAAATTCAGCCACGACACTTTGGCTATTGCACACTCACATGTGTTGTTAAATTGTAGCGAAATAGATTTCTTACGAACGTAAGTTATTTAAATTTACTATGTTATTAGATTAGTGTTTTTTATATCACATTGTGTAATTTTGACGATAATGTATATATATTAATATATTATTATCTTTTTATTACTTTGATTGCAGAGAGCATCTGAATATTCTACATCAAGAATATCAGACTAAAAGTAAGCATTACATTGAACGTTTACATAGTCAGGAGTTTCAGGAGTGGCTGACTGATTATGTAAGTAATTTTGCTAGTTTTATTACGATAATGTAGTGATCATGATATATATAACTGAGCGAAACTTATAAAAAAGTTGCCTCAAATCAGGTTGATGAGGATATGGCTGGGGATAACAGAATCACAAATGATATAACGGCATTGGAAAACGGTCCATATGTGGTTGTAAATAAATATAAGGGATATATCATAAATGGTTTCCGATTTCACATTAAAGATATAGAGAAGAATAGGACAACACAAAATAGCGGAGTTATGATTGATGTCGTAACAAGTAGCTTCTCAAGTGCTAGCGATAACAATCCTATTTCTGGAGGTGTAACTTACTACGGTGTTTTAAATGATATAATCGAGTTGCAATATGCTGACAATAAGCAAGTAGTTTTGTTCCATTGTGATTAGATATCAGGTGCTTCCAGGATAAAAGTTGATGAGAAAGGTTTTACGACACTCGATTTTCGAGGTATGAAGCCAACTAAAGAGCCTTATATTCTAGCTTCGCAAGCACAACAAGTATTCTATGTTCAAGATCGTGCTCGTAAAGGTTGGAAAGTTGTGATCAAGACAACACCTAGAGATAATTTTGACATGGATGAACAAACGTGTATCGATGATGTAGAAACGCATTTGCAGAGTGACACACCGATGGGTCCTCAAATTGTAGAAAATGCGACTATTGAATTGGTTAGAGACGATTAGACTGGGGATATTGTTGACGATGATACTTTATTAGTTGCTACTGCTTCAGCTGAAAATTAAACTGGAGATGCTTCCTGATGCAATGTTAATGATATTTTGAGGGAAGATTTATTATTTGTCATTTTGTTCTTTTGTTGTATTTATCAAAGTTATCCCAATACTATAGTTTTTGAAGATGATGATGGATTCATTGTTTATCATTTTGTTCTTTTGTATGATACATAAATCTTAAATTTCAATATTTGACCATAACCATGAGAATGGTTAGATAGTGAATATATCCCAAATTTATACAATATGTGTTGTAACTTGTACTCTACTTTATCGGCTACAGTGAGTATGCATCCCTATATGTAGGTAATACTCTAAAGTCATGATTATTCTGGAATTATGTGTACTTTCTACTCAGTATTTTATGTACACAATCAATATGCATTAAAGTGTTGTACCTGTGAAAACCCGTCCAAATCCATCCAGACGAAGTCTATATCGATTATAAATGATTCACAACAGTTGATTACATCGCGAGGTACTTGACCTCTATATGATACATTTTACAAACATTGCATTCGTTTTTGAAAAGACAATCTTTCATTTCATCGAAAGTTGAGGGCATGCATACCATTTTATAATATATCTACTATAATTGACTTAATAATAATCTTGATGAACTCAACGACTCGAATGCAACGTCTTTTGAAATATGTCATGAATGACTCCAAGTAATATCTTTAAAATGAGCAATTGCACAGCGGAAGATTTCTTTCGTACCTGAGAATAAACATGCTTTCAAATGTCAACCAAAAGGTTGGTGAGTTCATTAGTTTAACATAAATAATCATTTTATAATTTTAATAGACCACAAGATTTCATATTTCCATTTCTCATAAACATACGTCCCATGCATAGAGATAAAAATATCATTCATATGGATTGAACACCTGGTAACCGACATTCACAATATGCATATTAGAATATCCCCATCATTCCGGGATCCTCCTTCGAACATGATATAAGTTTCGAAGTACTAAAGCATCCAGTACTTTGGATGGGGCTTGTTGGGCCCGATAGATCTATCTTTAGAGTTCGCGTCAATTAGGGTGTCTGTTCCCTAATTCTTAGATTACCAGACTTAATAAAAAGGGGCATATTCAGTTTAATAATCCAGCCATAGAATGTAGTTTTAAGTACTTGTGTGTATTTCGTAAAACAGTTATAAAAGTAGCGCATGTATTCTCAGTCCCAAAAATATATATTGCGAAAACATTTAAAAAGGGATTAATGAAACTCACCTAATGTATTTTGTAGTAAAAATACATATGACTATATTGAATGACGCAGGGTTGGCCTCGGATTCAGGAACCTATATCATTTGTGTATATATATTAATATACATAATCGTAATCGAATAAATATATATAACTTTCTTACTTATATCTTCTTTATGTTAATAACTTATATGTTCTATGTAATTATTATATATATTTTAACTAAATAAGATATTAAATTTGTTATGTTTTATATATTATATATATATATATATATATATATATATATATATATATATATATATATATATATATATATATATATATATATATATATATATATATATATATATGTATATCATTTGTTTGTTAAAACAGTATTTTAACAATACCAATATAATATTTGAATTAATACAATGTTAATACTAATATTAAATATAATGATAACATTAGTAGTTTTAATAAGATTGATAATTTAAAAATAATGGTAACAAAATTAATAATTTTGATATCATTACATAATACTTAATAATAATAATAATTATAACAATCTTATTACTAGTGGTAATCCTAATAATAATACTTTTAGTCATAATAATAATAATAAGTCTAAAATGATACTAATACTAATATTTACGAAAATAATAATAATTTGTATTATTTTCCTAATACTATTATTAATAAACCTTTCCATCATAGTGACAATAATATTGAAGTTTTGAAATTACCAATAATATCAGGAGTAATACTCATAGTAATAATAATAAAAGATCTAATACTTTTAATTATGATAATAATAAGAGTAATTATGATACTTATAATAATATTTATAATGTTAAATTGTATTATGTTCATAATAACGTTAATAATAATAATAATAATAATAATAACAATAACAATAATAACAATAATAATAATGAAATAATAATAATAATAATGAATAATAACAACCTTTGAAGAAAGCCCTAAAAAAAACGTCGCTGACGGGACTCGAACCCAAGACCTCTCGAACACCCGAACTAACACTTAACCATTGAGCTGCGGTTCATATATCTATTTAACTCTACCCAGTAATATATTAAAAATATCCTAGTCTGTTTCCCTTTTCTTTCTTCCCTTCCATTGAAATCAATCGACCAAGATCATTCAATTACTCCTCACAATTTGATTTTTATAATTTTGTGACAAAACATAACAGCGTATAACTGCTATATCAAATTAACAATCATCAGATAAAAAAAATAAAAATAAAAAAAAACACAGCCTCAATATCTGAGGTTCTGCTCGTCGCTAGCAAAAGAAGAAAAAAAAATGATTTTTGATTTGTGGTACATTTTAGCCAAAGGTTACAACATCAATTACTTTTCAAATTACACTTAGAATCTATAAAAATTATCAATTTAGTTTGATACCTAAAAATAAGTACGAATTTCTTCATGAACAAATTCGTTGACTTTTTGATAAATAACTTTGACTCCAAAATTCGGGTTCGTTATGACGAATTGATAGCTCAATCTTTGCAGAAAATTTGAGTGAATGCTTCCTAACAGAACTGTAATTCTAATTTTTGAAATTGATTTGAATTTAGACATTTGATAAAAAAGAAAAAAGTAATACAGAGGTATCGAGCTGTGTAACCCTTTTGTTTCTGTTTTTAATTTTTCAATTTGCAAAACATATAGCATCTTAGAAGGATATAAATCGAATAATTGATGCAGAGACAAGATTTGATCAAAAGTTATTTTGTAGTGACAATTTTGAAATCGTGGTTTGTCATATGCAGAAGAAAACGAGAGAGAGGAAAAAAAAAGGGCAATGATATAAGACAGGTTCATTCATCCAATTTTTTTAATACATATATACAATTAATATGGATAATTATAAAATATAAAGTAAAATATATTAATAATAACACAGACTATTTATTAATAATAAGATACTACTACTAATAGTATTAAATGATAAAATAATTAATAATATTAATGTACCTAATAATACTAAAAGTAATAATAAGATTAATCATAATATCAATATAATACAAATTATAATAAGAATAATGTTAAAAGTAATAAAATAATGATTGCAAAAAATTATAAATGAGAATGATGATTTTTAGTAAATATAATATTAAAATCATAATAATAACTAAATTATAAATTTTACTACTATATATAATAATACTAGTATTAATAATGATAACAATAATATGATAATATAAATAATAACAATAATGATAATACAAATAATAATTAGGATATAATAAGTTACATCTATCAAATCTCATATCTATATCTTTTGTATTTGAAATAATAATAATATCAGTAATATGGATAGCAATATTAATATTAATCTTAATATTAATACTAATAATGTGAATAACAATGTAACAACTTTTAAACTTAAAATTTTAATATATTAACTTTATAATTTGTTAAGTATGTAATACTTAGTTTATATAATAAGATAATTGAACGTTTAATATTTATGTATTTTATATATACAGAACAATACATATAATATTAGTTACATATAAATGTCATTTTAAATAATACTTTAGTTGTGTTTATATATTAATTTATATTTTAAATTATATCTTATTATTTCAAATTAATATATACACTTTTATTTAGTTATATATATGTATATATATAAACAACAATTGTTCGTGAATCGTCGAACACAGTCAAAAAGGTAATTGATTACATGAGTTAAATTCCAAAACTTTTAAGACTCAATATTACAGACTTTGCTCATTGATAGTGCTCCAAATGAACATATATTTAGTAGCAATATCCTCCCAATATGTAAATTATTTAGTTATAATTGTCCTATTTTAAGTTATAATCATTTATATTAAATAAGTGCTAAGACAAAAGGCGAAAACGACGATTTGAAGACGCAAATGACCAAAAAGCTCAAATGTACAAGATACAATCCAAGTGGTTCAATTTATTAATGATAAACGTCTTAAAATGACAAAAGTACAAGTTTCGGAACGCAAAGTACAAGATATTAAATTATACGAAAGGACGTTCGAAAATCCGGAACCGGGACCTGAGCCAACTATCAACGCCCGACGCAACGGCCCAAAAATTACAAGTCTACTATGCACAAGAATATAATATAATATATATATATATATATATATATATATATATATATATATATATATATATATATATATATATATATATAATTATATAAATTATATATATATTATATATATTTATATATTATGTCGACAAAGAAGAAAACAAGCAAATGTGGCTGGATCCAGCTGGCCATGCGATCGCATGGCCAGAAGGCACATATCCCATGCGATCGCATAGCCCGAAAAAGTTGGTCAGGTCCTATAAATAGCCATCTTATTCGACGAGTTTTAAAAAAAAAATAATAATAATACTCCTCTAATAATATATATATATATATATATATATATATATATATATATATATATATATATATATATATATATATATTATAGTATAGGGTAGTTTTATATTATATTAGTTTTGGGTTATGCAAAGGTTATTTTACGGGTTTTAAAGTCGGAACTCTGTCCGTGTAACACTACGCGATAAATAATCAATGTAAGCTCTGTTCTCCTTTTTAAATTAATGTCTCGTACTTAAGTTATTAGTATGCTTATTTAAAACGAAGTAATCATGATGTTGGGATAAAAATATTAAAATTGGGTAATTGAGCTTTGTACCATAATTGGGGTTTGGACAAAAGAACGACACTTGTGGAAATTAGACTATGGGCTATTAATGGGCTTTATATTTGTTTAACTAAATGATAGTTTGTTAATTTTAATATAAAGATTTACAAATAGACATACCTATAAATAACCATATACACTCAATCGGACACGATGGGCGGGATATTTATATGTACGAATAATCGTTCATTTAACCGGACACGGGAATGGATTAATAGTCTATGGACTTATTAAAACAGGGGTGAAATTATGTACAAGGACACTTGGCGTAATTGTTAACAAAGTATTAAAACCTTGGATTACACGCAGTCGATATCCTGGTGTAATTATTAAACAAAGTATTAAGACCTTGTTTCAGTTTAAGTCCCCAATTAGTTGGAATATTTGACTTCGGGTATAAGGATAATTTGACGAGGACACTCGCATTTTATATTTATGACTGATGGACTGTTATGGACAAAAACCAGATGGACATATTAAATAATCCAGGACAAAGAACAATTAACCCATGGGCATAAAACTAAAAATCAACACGTCAAACATCATGATTACGGAAGTTTAAATAAGCATAATTCTTTTATTTTCATATTTAATTGCACTTCTAATTAACTCACTTTTTAATTATCGTATTTTATTTCATCGCACTTTTATTTATCGCAATTTCATTATCGTTATTTATTTACGCTTTAAATTAAGTTGTATTTATTTTTAATATTTTACATTAGGTTTTAACTGCGACTAAATTTTTAAAATCGACAAACCGGTCATTAAACGGTAAACCTCCTTTTATATTATTATTATATATAAAAATATATATTTTGTACAAATATAGTTGTTTAAAATATAGTGTAAAATAAGTCGTCTCCCTGTGGAACGAACAGGACTTACTAAAAACTATACTACTCTACGATTAGGTACACTGCCTATAGTGTTGTAGCAAGGTTTAGGTATATCTCATCTGTAAATAAATAATTAAAACTTGTGTAATCTGTATCGCTTTTCATATCAAAAATATATAGTATTTCACGTACACCTCGCACGACATCAAGTTTTTGGCGCCGCTGCCGGGGAATTCGGCGAAACACTATATTTTATAAATATATTTGTATATCATTTTTAGAGAAACAATTTAAAAAAAAAATAAAAATTAAAAATTAAAAACATTCGAGTCCAGTACTGTAGCAGCCCAGTGTCTGGCCCGAAACCCTAGCCCATGCGATCGCATGGCTGGATAACTTAGGACTCATGCGATCGCATGAGCCCTGCTGACACGCCAGAGTTGACTGAGTACTGCATTAATTACGGATTATAATTATTATTATTATATTTAAACCCTAATTAGGTTAGATTAGTTAAATATTTAATTTAGTTATTTATTTAATTTGTATTTTTAAGTTTAATTAGTTTTATAAAATATAAAATTAATACTTTTATAAAATAAATAATATAAAAATAATATTTTTATAAAAATTGTATTTTCATAAACTTTAGTTTTATTTTTATATTTTGTACCTTTTTAATCGTTTTAGCGTAATATTTGTATTTTTCGCTCGTACTTAGTTTTAGTCATAGTTTTTGCCATAGTATTTTTATTTCTAGATTTTTGGGTTTGCCATAAAATCCCTTAAGTGCTTTTTCTTTAGACTAAGATTTAGGTGCTTTAGATATTTGCGACGCCGTTCTAAGTTTTTAGTACCTTTTTAAGTTTTTGCCATTTGGGATATAGTATTTCTTTTAAGCTTTAATATTTTTTTAGACGCAACTTTTAATTCTTAGTTTTTAATTTTTTTTTTTAAGTTTCGACACGCTACTTTCTAATTTTTATTTTTCGACGCCTATTATTTTTTGACCTTTTATTTTTCAACATTTTTCGACGCGCTCTTTTTCTTTCTTATTTCTCACCATTCTAGTTTTTAGGACTTAGAATTTTCTCTATTTCTTCTCTAATAATTCAAAACGAAAAATTATTTTAAGCGGTTAAATTGATAGACATCCAAATTTTCTGCTTCGTAGTAATAGTTGTATTTGTTAGTGGCTGAGTTGTGAGCTTCCGATTTAAAGGGTTCTGACTCCCTGCTGCATCTATTAGCTATTCAAAACGTGGGCAAAAGCAGAAAAGTCTATTAATTTGATAACTTATATAATTTTTTTTTATTTTATAACTAATAGGATAATTAAGTAAATGCACCACATTGTAGCTAAAATTTAGTATAAAAAAAAAGAAGCGCATTATGGAAAATCTCGAGAATATTTTGGAAACTCTTTATAACATCCGAAATCAATTTAATCAATACTCTCAAACGGGTGTTGATGACAATTCGTTCGGTCAATCTTGGATCACGAATGACGAAACAATAACTGGTTGTGAAATCTGTGGAGATTATCACTCAACATGGGAATGTTATTATTACGTTCCTATGGAAAATTATGCACCCATGGAACCTGAATGAAATGATTATGAAGAATACAATTCAAATTGGGATTATTCCCAAAAATATATCCAAACTCAACAACCAGAAGACGAGGAGAATTATGTGTCTGAAAATCTTTTAGACAATATGAAAATCAAACTCCAAGAACTTGATGCTCAAAATGAACAAATAAGAGAGTTTGTAAATCGGCAAGCTGAAACTCTATCAGATTACACACCTGTTGATCTGAGGAGTCGTGTGCAAGAAAATCTCATATCATCGAATTTTGATGAATTCGAGAGCTCCGAAATCACCAATTATCCCGATGATACTTTTTATTCAGCTTTACCAATTTCACAACATATCGACACATTAGCCTCTACCGATGAAATCAACGATCCATCAATGGATGAAGAAGAAGAAGTAAGGGTGACAAATTGGTACTCTAGGAAAAATGATAACGTTGAAAATTTTACCCCCGAGACCAAAATGGTGGGACCGATTAATGAAGAAGAATTTGCTTTGATCCCGAAATTCACCATTCCACAACCTTCCAACCCAATATTCTCAATAGACGAGTCATCTACCAAAGATGAACTACAAGCTGTAATAGATATTGACACCTCGAATTTCACCCAATTGGGTAATAGAGGTGAAAACTTTGATCCCGAGAATAAACGGAAGGAAATGTTAGGAATTATCCATCCTATAGAAATATGTATGTCGGTGTATATCGATCCATTTGACCAAGAACCAGAAAAGAGACATATCCATTTACTAAAACTTACAGTTAAAAAATAATTAAGTAGTGACGATCGGGTAGGTCTAAACTTTAAACCCATTGATATATTTTATACCACCCGAGATGTAAATAACTGGCTCACTATTTTAATTCGTGGAACTTATTTTACCGACTTCACATGTCGTCAGCTAAGTATGGGGAAGTCTAACCCCACTTAACGTTAAATTAGGGGTTCGGGTTAGTGCATAACTCGTTAATAAAAATTCATGATGAGTTAGGGTAAAAGACGTATTTTCAAATATTAGATAACAGTTCAGAAAAGCAACCGTTTTTGAAGAAAAACATGTGTGATAAAATAAGAAGGAATGAACGATGAGGCACGCCATCTATCATTCGACGAGCTTTGTAATTACAAACTGGGTATTTTTAATCACTTTTCTACACTTATCACCCTCGTGAATTTATAATTATAGTCTGATTTCATGCAAATGAGGGCATTGCATGATCTCAAGTGTGGGGAAGGGTTATAAATTCTCTCGGGTTTATACTTGGCTTATTTTCTAAATATTGTGAAAATTTTAAAATTTTTCAACTAAATGAATTCAAAAGCATGTTTATACATATTTATGAACGATAAAACTAGGTGTTAATGCCGAAATTATTGTTACCTCGGAAATGACATAAATTGAGAAACAACTAAAACGCTTGAATTTATTTATTAAATATAAAAAGACGCATGATAAAAGCCAAGTGTGGGGAGAATGTACCAAGTTATTCAATTAAAAACTATCTATCATATGTTTCTGTAACGTTATTGCAGGTACTTCTGTTTTGGACTAAATTAACTGTTTTACCCGATTTATTGTAATACTTTTGAAAGAATAGATGGATCTACACGATGAATCAATTCCATCATTAAAAGGAAGTAAAGTCTTTCGAAAAAGACACGCGCTTCTTGATTTAGGTCAAGAAGTTGTCGTCCAGACCCGCTGTAGGTTGATAAAAAATCTAGAAAAGTCATCTCTAAAATCAGCAGGAAATCCACAGACCTCAGCATAAAACAGGGTCGCCAAGTAGTCAGATTTATCCTAACCATGAGAAGGATTTATCTCGTACAATGGAGGGGCACCGTGAAAATTAGCTTGATAAGACTAATAAATCAGATCCCCAGAAAGGATAATCTCCTTTAAAGATCAAAAATCAGCTTTTAAGACTGATATTACTCAATCCTAGAGATTGACCTTAAAGATTGAGAATTACAAACTCATGGAATTCAATGATATCTAAACTCGAGCTTGAACGGGAAAATATTTTGATCAAATTATAAACCGATTTGTTTTCTGAAAACCCATTTTCAATGCGTTCATTACCATTGAACGTAAAATCCTAGGAATTCACCTGGAATTCATTAGGTCACCTGAACCAAATCGGGTGTCAACCGTAAGAACGGTGGTTGCATAGCATGGTCAAAGACAGGACCTTGTGCCAGACCGGAAAATTATAAGGGTGAGCTTTACTATTGCTCCTACAAAGGATAGTAGTTGCATCCGACACGTCATAGACCATGAACAAATGCATGTCAATAGACATTGCCTTAACAGTTTCTTGTTCATCGCTTTCCTTTACAACCGGACGGTAGTTTACCGAAAGGTAATATACGGAGCAAGTAAACTGGACGTGTTGCTTTCCTAATACAAGGTTAGCAAGTGGGTGACACAAAACCGCAAATGTTGAGCTAAAATTTTCAAATATGAAACCCACAAAACCCACAAAAATAATTTGCAAACACTGGTGACGGGTTATTCCAGAAAACTTATCTAGGGTAAAAGCTAGATTGAATTTTCAAAAGATCAAATGTTTTCATAAAGATCCAATTTTCTTAAAGGATCTAAATTTTCATAGTCATGTGGGACTGTAAACCACATCGTTACTATCATTTTTATACCGCTGTATTAAAATCACTGATGTATAAAGTGTGAGAATAAAAAAAGTGATTCGAGTGAAGTGTGATTTTATTTCAAGTTATGTATTGCTTGAGGACAAGCAACGTTCAAGTGTGGGGATATTTGATAGTGCTCCAAATGAACATATATTTAGTAGCAATATCCTATCAATATGTAAATTATTTAGTTATAATTGTACTATTTTAAGTTGTAATCATTTATATTAAATAAGTGCGAAGACAAAAGGCGAAAACAACGATTTGAAGACGCAAATGACCAAAAAGTTCAAATGTACAAGATACAATCCAAGTGGTTGAATTTATTGATGAGAAACGTCTAAAAATGACAAAAGTACAAGTTTTGAAACGCAAAGTACAAGAAATTAAATTATACAAAAGGACGTTCGAAAATCCAGAACCGGGACCTGAGCCAACTATCAACGCCCTACGCAACGGACCAAAAATTACAAGTCTACTATGCACAAGAATATAATATAATATATATATAATTATATAAATTATATATATTTATATATTATGTCGACAAAGAAGAAAACAAGCAAATGTGGCTGGATCCAGCTGGCCATGCGATCGCATGGCCAGAAGGCACATATCCCATGCGATCGCATGGCCCGAAAAAGTTGGTCAGGTCCTATAAATAGCCATCTTATTCGACGAGTTTTAAAATAAAAATAATAATAATAATACTCCTCTAATAATAATAAATATATATATATATATATATATATATATATATATATATATATATATATATATATATATATATATATATATATATATATATATATATATATATATATTATAGTATAGGGTAGTTTTATATTAGATTAGTTTTGGGTTATGCAAAGGTTATTTTACGGGTTTTAAAGTCGAAACTCTGTCCGTGTAACACTACGCGATAAATAATCAATGTAAGCTCTGTTCTCCTTTTTAAATTAATATCATGTACTTAAGTTATTATTATGCTTATTTAAAACGAAGTAATCATGGTGTTGGGATAAAAATATTAAAATTGGGTAATTGGGCTTTGTACCATAATTGGGGTTTGGACCAAAGAACGACACTTGTGGAAATTAGACTATGGGATATTAATGGGCTTTATATTTGTTTACCTAAATGATAGTTTGTTAATTTTAATATAAAGATTTACAATTGGACATACCTATAAATAACCATATACACTCAATCGGACACGATGGGTGGGATATTTATATGTACGAATAATCGTTCATTTAACCGGACACGGGAATGGATTAATAGTCTATGGACTTATTAAAACAGGGGTGAAATTATGTACAAGGACACTTGGCGTAATTGTTAACAAAGTATTAAAACCTTGGGTTACACGCAGTCGATATCCTGGTGTAATTATTAGACAAAGTATTAAGATCTTGTTACAGTTTAAGTCCCCAATTAGTTGGAATATTTGACTTCGGGTATAAGGATAATTTGACGAGGACACTCGCATTTTATATTTATGACTGATGGAATGTTATGGACAAAAATCAGACGGACATATTAAATAATTCAGGACAAAGAACAATTAACCCATGGGCATAAAACTGAAAATCAACACGTCAAACATCATAATTACGGAGGTTTAAATAAGCATAATTCTTTTATTTTCATATTTAATTGCACTTCTAATTAACGCACTTTTTAATTATCGTATTTTATTTCATCGCACTTTTATTTATCGCAATTTCATTATCGTTATTTACTTTACGCTTTAAATTAAGTTGTATTTATTTTTAATATTTTACATTAGGTTTTAACTGCGACTAAAGTTTTAAAATCGACAAACCGGTCATTAAACGGTAAACCTCCTTTTATATTATTATTATTATATATAAAAATATATATTTTGTACAAATATAGTTGTTTAAAATATAGTGTAAAATAAGTCGTCTCCCTGTGGAACGAACCAGACTTACTAAAAACTATACTACTCTACGATTAGGTACACTGCCTATAGTGTTGTAGCAAGGTTTAGGTATATCTCATCTGTAAATAAATAATTAAAACTTGTGTAATCTGTATCGCTTTTCGTATCAAAAATATATAGTATTTCTCGTACACCTCGCAGACATCACTCATTGTGTCAAAACTATATAAGATTCAAGTTTTAAATTTGGTCGAAAATTCCCGGGTCATCACAGTACCTACCCGTTAAAGAAATTTCGTCCCGAAATTTGAGTGAGGTGGTCATGGTTGACAATAAAAATGTTTTCATGACGAATATGAGTTGATAAATAGAGTTTTATCATCAATGAGTAATATGGATAAAATAATTCGATTAATCGAAGAGCACGAATGAAGCTATCACAACAGATTGAGATAGAGATTTAACTTTTGACGTAGTCACGGTGGAAATTAGAAAAATAAGGTGCGTCTTAGCTTTTGACGTTGACTTGGTTGAATTTCGGAATTCAAGGGATTTAAAGAAAATCTTCAAAATCTAAAAGATTTGATTTCTTCGGCGAGTAAGGAAATTAAGATCTCTATAATTAATTATGGTGATCTGCCTCGATTACTCTGACTGATATTTCCATTATAACTTAACTCTTCCATTCCATTATTCTCACCATTCCTATACTTTCCTTCTTGTTTTATACATCTAAAAGATTATGAAAATGCTTAATCCAGTTCTGATCTTTGTCCTTATCCTTACTATCGCAACAATCATTCTCCTTTTCCAACTTCCACCAGAGGAATCTGCTAACTTCTACTTTGCCCTTGGGGTTATAGTACTTTTAATTCTCCCGTGTCTTTATGTTGCGATAAACATTAATATACATGGTTTGTAGTTTATGTGTTGTTATCGGGCTTTATATCTTCCCTTATACTTTGAAATCCTTGCTTCTGCTTTCTATAATCATTGTCATCCCCAGTTAATACTTCCTCCTATTTGCTGCGATTTATACTCCAATTTCTATTTCGGAGCTTTGTCCCTTCGTTTCTTCCTCTTGCGATTGGGCATCTCTTGTAATGGTCCAGAATTCGTAGATATAAGTTTCAGAATGAACATTGTTAATGTTCTAAGAAAGAAATGGTAATAGTATAATTTGACTTGTCAAATTACCAGAATTCAAAAGAAAGATAGGACTATCAAGAAAATACGTTCTTGATATGTTTGAAGGTTAAATAGAATGTAGGAGTCGTGTAACATGGCACATAATGATGTTAAGACTCTGTGAATCATCACGTTTCATTAGGAACTCAGCATGACTTAATGTAATATAATCACGTTGATCAAGTGTCATTATATTATACTAACTCATGCATCAGTTCCCAACATTACTTCAATAACATTTATATTTTAAACTCGAAAGTTTACAGAATATAGAAACTAACAGTTTCTATATGATGTAACACTGGTAGCACTAATAGATTAATGATTTCAGATAAGAATAGTTATGAGAATATATTCAGAAATATCGAGGATATTTAAAATGAAAGATACGATAATATCTTTGAATATCTAAGATCAGAGGATGACGAAAACTATTTTCCGCAAGAGTTTAGAGTAAGGAGCAAGATATTCGCTAAAGACTTCAGCAGGCATTGAATCATTTGGATTCTTTGAAGTCAAACTTATTCTTTGTGATTTGTCCATGGCTTCTTTCATAGTTTCGCATAATCCGCTTTTCAGTACTAAATTTTTCTATCGAGCGTTCCTAACACTCCATTCTTTATCATTAAACTTTTGACAGTTTAAGGTCATTTACAGTTGTCTACAGTTTCTGCTACTTCATTCAGCTTTTTCAACATTCGGAGTATTGATTTGTAGACTGGGTGCTTTTCAGAACTTCAGAATGGAACGTCATAATTCTAGGAGATAAATATTATATGTATACATATAACTGTTGATGTAGACATGCTGTGAGGTTTCAAAATACTGATTGCTGATTCTCGGTATTTGGTACGAAAATTCTTGTTACCAAATGCAGATGAGTAGATAATAGGATTTCAATGAATATAATAACTTTTCATAAGGTCGAAGATCAATGAAGTTGCTGGTAAGTTTACTGCTAATGTGGTGAGATATAAACAGTTTCCCGGTATCGATGACGAAAGACAACTTATATATCAGGGTTATAATAAGCTAATCCGAGTGAAAAGTCGAAGTTGACTTGTTGAAGCTGTGACAAAATTGTCTAATTTGAAAAGGGATTGCAAAGTTATTTTGGGTAATAATGACACTAAAGAAATTAGCACAGCTACGCGTTAAACGTTTACTCAGTTTCCGAGAGTTTTTCAGGTGCAATACTATATGCATCAATCTTTCTTTCTCGTATATGAAGTGCGGTTGGTTTATCCTCTTGATTGAGGTGTTTTCAAGAATCCTGAAAGGTTTGAACGCAGATTGTAATCGTCAAAATACAAATGAGGTTTAAGATGAAATCAAGTGGCAAACTTGAAGAATTGTTTAGTTTCATATGTTATAATCAATATTTTAATTCATTTTAATTGTCCAATCTTATTAGTCCACAGTCGATAGTCCGCAGTTGACAGTTCAATAATCCATATAAAGTTTAATATATAATATTCGAATTAATTAATACGTATCGTGACCCGTATTCATCTCAGACTCGATCACAACTCAAAGTATATATATTATTATAGAATCAACCTCAACCCTGTATAGAGAACTCAATCATTACTGCATATAGAGTGTCTATGGTTATTCCAAAATATATATATATATATATATATATATATATATATATATATATATATATATATATATATATATATATATATATATATATGAGTCTATATGATATGTCAAAACCTTGTATACGTGTCCCGATATTTAAAGTGCGTAAAATAAATACAGAAATTAAATGACGATAAATAAAGTGCGTAAAGTAAATAACAGAAATTAAATGACATTAAATAAAATTGCGAGAATTAAAATTGTGATAAAATAAATTGCGATAATTAAATTGTGATAAATAATATGTAATATGGAATTAACAGTTAGCTAGGAACAGTTAGTTAGGATTTTGTTAGCGTGGTTTCTTAACAAAATTTCATATTGTCAATTAGTCTGTTTCTAATCAATTTTTATTGTGTCGATTATTTCTTCATTATGCCACTTGTTGGATTCTGATAGGTCAAAATCCAAATATAAAATTGAATGAAAATAGTTATTGTGTGGTGAACGGATTCGTATATCGGTGGATGTAAGTAGGATAGTATATGACTGTTGAAACAGATTCTAAGAACATACAATGTAACTTATTAATGTGAAATTTAAATATTCCTCGGGTATTACCTACCCGTTAAAATATTTTCACCATTAACAGTTTGTACAAGAGAATTTTTAATTACAATCTTTATGAAAACATATATACATATATATTTTCTTCAGATGTATTCATGGATTTAATGAGTTAATATGATATTAAACTCATTTGCTTTTCGGTTAGAACTAGAATAAATAATCTCTAAAACTTTAGAGATTACATATTCGGCATGTCGAACGAAGATAAATGAGGTAGAACGATACGTAGAACGAAGATCATACTCAAAGTACAGATGATGATATTGAAGCATGGATTGTTGATGGTACTGGTGCTGTTATTGATGGTACTATTGGTGCTGGTGATGTTGCTGAAGCTGGTACATTTTGTACCATATTCTCCGAATTGATTATTCGAGCGCGAAGTTCGTTGACTTATTACTCCAGGATGATTATCGGTCGAAACGAGCGGATGAATAAGGTTCAAAATTGTGGATAGAATATAATCTTGTCGAGTTACCCTGGAAATGAGACGGAAAATGGTGTCTCGAATAGGTTCGCCGGTAAACGCTTCAGGTTCATTGTCAAGAGGTGAATTCGGTTGGTGGAAGGGATTGCCTTCTGCGCGTTTCCATTAATTAAGTCAACTACGAACCCATCAGATGAATTGATAATGGCTGATTGGTTGATACATGCCGGTGACGCTGTTTTCGGAGCTTAGGTGAACATCTATGTCGGAATAGCTGTCGGAATAACTATCGGAATAGCTATCGGAATCTGAGGGACTCGAAGTGGTTGCAGGATTCATCTCGTACGATTAGATGAAGGATTTTCGATAAGAAATAGATTATAGGAATTAGATTAGTACCCTGCAATACATACTTACATATGCATATATAATACTAAAATCCCATAAGTTACGGAGGAAACTACGGAAGTTGTCAGGAAAAGTTACAGTAACAGATACGCTAAGACATGAAGCAGCAGATACGCTAAGATATGAATTTTGTCTATACATTATTCATGCAGTCAATGCAGTAAAACGTGTCTAGACTAAGAATGATAAGCAAGTGATTCTCTAAGAATGATAAGCAGGTAATTTTTGACACGAAATGATAAGCAAAACTTTTGACATGCAGATACGGTCGAAGTCCAAACTCACTAATGCATCCTAACAACTATCAGTTAGACATACTAATGCAAGACCTGGTTCACTAAGACCACCGCTCTGATACCAACTATGAAAACCCATCCTAATCCATCCAGACGAAGTCCATATCGATTATAAACGATTCACAACAGTTGATTACATCGCGAGGTACTTGACCTCTATATGATACATTTTACAAACATTGCATTCGTTTTTGAAAAGACAATCTTTCATTTCATCGAAAGTTGAGGGCATGCATACCATTTTATAATATATCTACTATAATTGACTTAATAATAATCTTGATGAACTCAACGACTCGAATGCAACGTCTTTTGAAATATGTCATGAATGACTCCAAGTAATATCTTTAAAATGAGCAATTGCACAGTGGAAGATTTCTTTCGTACCTGAGAATAAACATGCTTTCAAGTGTCAACCAAAAGGTTGGTGAGTTCATTAGTTTAACATAAATAATCATTTTATAATTTTAATAGACCACAAGATTTCATATTTCCATTTCTCATAAACATACGTCCCATTCATAGAGACAAAAATATCATTCATATGGATTGAACACCTGGTAACCGACATTCACAATATGCATATTAGAATATCCCCATCATTCCGGGATCCTCCTTCGGACATGATATAAGTTTCGAAGTACTAAAGCATCCAGTACTTTGGATGGGGCTTGTTGGGCCCGATAGATCTATCTTTAGAGTTCGCGTCAATTAGGGTGTCTGTTCCCTAATTCTTAGATTACCAGACTTAATAAAAAGGGGCATATTCGGTTTAATAATCCAGCCATAGAATGTAGTTTTAAGTACTTGTGTCTATTTCGTAAAACAGTTATAAAAGTAGCGCATGTATTCTCAGTCCCAAAAATATATATTGCGAAAACATTTAAAAAGGGATTAATGAAACTCACCTAATGTATTTTGTAGTAAAAATACATATGACAATATTGAACGACGCAGGGTTGGCCTCGGATTCACGAACCTATATCATTTGTGTATATATATTAATATACATAATCGTAATCGAATAAATATATATAACTTTTTTAGTTATATCATCTTTATGTTAATAACTTATATGTTCTATGTAATTATTATATATATTTTAACTAAATAAGATATTAAATTTGTTATGTTTTATATATTAATATATATATATATATATATATATATATATATATATATATATATATATATATATATATATATATATATATATATATATATATATATATATATATCATTTATTTGTTAAAACAGTATTTTAACAATATCAATATAATATTTGAATTAATACAATGTTAATACCAATATTAAATATAATGATAACATTAGTAGTTTTAATAAGATTGATAATTTAATAATAATGGTAACAAAATTAATAATTTAGATATCATTACATAATACTTAATAATAATAATAATTATAACAATCTTATTACTAGTGGTAATCCTAATAATAATACTTTTATTCATAATAATAATAATAAGTCTAAAATGATACTAATACTAATATTTATGAAAATAATAATAATTTGTATTATTTTCCTAATACTATTATTAATAAACCTTTCCATCATAGTGACAATAATATTGAAGTTTTGAAATTACCAATAATATCAGGATAATACTCATAGTAATAATAATAATAGATCTAATACTTTTAATTATGATAATAATAAGAGTAATTATGATACTTATAATAATATTTATAATGTTAAATTGTATTATGTTCATAATAACGTTAATAATAATAATAATAATAATAATAATAACAATAAAAATAATGACAATAATAATAATGAAATAATAATAATAATAATGAATAATAACAACCTTTGAAGAAAGCCCTAAAAAAAACGTCGCTGACGGGACTCGAACCCAAGACCTCTCGAACACCCGAACTAACACTTAACCATTGAGCTGCGGTTCATATATCTATTTAACTCTACCCAGTAATATATTAAAAATATCCTAGTCTGTTTCCCTTTTCTTTCTTCCCTTCCATTGAAATCAATCGACCAAGATCATTCAATTACTCCTCACGATTTGATTTTTATAATTTTGTGACAAAACATAACAGCGTATAACTGCTATATCGAATTAACAATCATCAGATAAAAAAAAAAAACACAGCCTCAATATCTGAGGTTCTGCTCGTCGCTAGCAAAAGAAGAAAAAAAAATGATTTTTGATTTGTGGTACATTTTAGCCAAAGGTTACAACATCAATTACTTTTCAAATTACACTTAGAATCTATAAAAATTATCAATTTAGTTTGATACCTAAAAATAAGTACGAATTTCTTCATGAACAAATTCATTGACTTTTTGATAAATAACTTTGACTCCAAAATTAGCGTTCGTTATGACGAATTGATAGCTCAATCTTTACAGAAAATTTGAGTGAATGCTTCCTAACAGAACTGTAATTCTAATTTTTTAAATTGATTTGAATTTAGACATTTGATAAAAAATAAAAAAGTAATACAGAGGTATCGAGCTGTGTAACCCTTTTGTTTCTGTTTTTAAATTTTCAATTTGCAAAATAGATAGCATCTTAGAAGGTTATAAATCGAATAATTGATGCAGAGACAAGATTTGATCAAAAGTTATTTTGTAGTGACAATTTTGAAATCGTGGTTTGTCATATGCAGAAGAAAACGAGAGAGAGGAAAAAAAAGGCAATGATATAAGACAGGTTCATTCATCCAATTTTTTTAATACATATATACAATTAATATGGATAATTATAAAATATAAAGTAAAATATATTAATAATAACACAGACTATTTATTAATAATAAGATACTACTACTAATAGTATTAAATGATAAAATAATTAATAATATTAATGTACCTAATAATACTAAAAGTAATAATAAGATTAATCATAATATCAATATAATACAAATTATAATAAGAATAATGTTAAAAGTAATAAAATAATGATAACAAAAAATTATAAATGAGAATGATGATTTTTAGTAAATATAATATTAAAATCATAATAATAACTAAATTATAAATTTTACTACTATATATAATAATACTAGTATTAATAATGATAACAATAATATGATAATATAAATAATAACAATAATGATAATACAAATAATAATTAGGATATAATAAGTTACATATATCAAATCTCATATCTATATCTTTTGTATTTGAAATAATAATAATATCAGTAATATGGATAGCAATATTAATATTAAACTTAATATTAATACTAATAATGTGAATAACAATGTAACAACTTTTAAACTTAAAATTTTAATATATTAACTTAATAATTTGTTAAGTATGTAATACTTAGTTTATATAATAAGATAATTGAACGTTTAATATTTATGTATTTTATATATACAGTACAATACATATAATATTAATTACATATAAATGTCATTTTAAATAATACTTTAGTTGTGTTTATATATTAATTTATATTTTAAATTATATCTTATTATTTCAAATTAATATATACACTTTTATTTAGTTATATATATGTATATATATAAACAACAATTGTTCGTGAATCGTCGAACACAGTCAAAAAGGTAATTGATTACATGAGTTAAATTCCAAAACTTTTAAGACTCAATATTACAGACTTTGCTCATTGATAGTGCTCCAAATGAACATATATTTAGTAGCAATATCCTCCCAATATGTAAATTATTTAGTTATAATTGTCCTATTTTAAGTTGTAATCATTTATATTAAATAAGTGCGAAGACAAAAGGCGAAAACGACGATTTGAAGACGCAAATGACCAAAAAGCTCAAATGTACAAGATACAATCCAAGTGGTTCAATTTATTGATGAAAAACGTCTAAAAATGACAAAAGTACAAGTTTTGGAACGCAAAGTACAAGATATTAAATTATACGAAAGGACGTTCGAAAATCCGGAACCAGGACCTGAGCCAACTATCAACGCTCGAAGCAACGGACCAAAAATTACAAGTCTACTATGCACAAGAATATAATATAATATATATATAATTATATAAATTATATATATATATTATATATATTTATATATTATGTCGACAAAGAAGAAAACAAGCAAATGTTGCTGGATCCAGCTGGCCATGCGATCGCATGGCCAGAAGGCACATATCCCATGCAATCGCATGGCCCGATAAAGTTGGTCAGGTCCTATAAATAGCCATCTTATTCGACAAGTTTTAAAAATAATAATAATAATAATAATACTCCTCTAATAATAATAAATATATATATATATATATATATATATATATATATATATATATATATATATATATATATATATATATATATATATATATATATATATATATATTATAGTATAAGGTAGTTTTATATTAGATTAGTTTTGGGTTATGCAAAGGTTATTTTACGGGTTTTAAAGTCGGAACTCTGTCCGTGTAACACTACGCGATAAATAATCAATGTAAGCTCTGTTCTCCTTTTTAAATTAATGTCTCGTACTTAAATTATTATTATGCTTATTTAAAATGAAGTAATCATGATGTTGGGATAAAAATATTAAAATTGTGTAATTGGGCTTTGTACCATAATTGGGGTTTGGACAAAAGAACGACACTTGTGGAAATTAGACTATGGGCTATTAATGGGCTTTATATTTGTTTAACTAAATGATAGTTTGTTAATTTTAATATAAAGATTTACAATTGGACATACCTATAAATAACCATATACACTCAATCGGACACGATGGGCGGGATATTTATATGTACGAATAATCGTTCATTTAACCGGACACGGGAATGGATTAATATTCTATGGACTTATTAAAACAGGGGTGAAATTATGTACAAGGACACTTGGCGTAATTGTTAACAAAGTATTAAAACCTTGGGTTACACGCAGTCGATATCCTGGTGTAATTATTAAACAAAGTATTAAGACCTTGTTATAGTTTAAGTCCCCAATTAGTTGGAATATTTGACTTCGGGTATAAGGATAATTTGATGAGGACACTCGCATTTTATATTTATGACTGATGGACTGTTATGAATAAAAACCAGACGGACATATTAAATAATCCAGGACAAAGAACAATTAACCCATGGGCATAAAACTAAAAATCAACACGTCAAACATCATGATTACGGAAGTTTAAATAAGCATAATTCTTTTATTTTCATATTTAATTGCACTTCTAATTAACGCACTTTTTAATTATCGTATTTTATTTCATCGCACTTTTATTTATCGCAATTTCATTATTGTTATTTACTTTACGCTTTAAATTAAGTTGTATTTATTTTTAATATTTTACATTAGGTTTTAACTGCGACTAAAGTTTTAAAATCGACAAACCGGTCATTAAACGGTAAACCTCCTTTTATATTATTATTATATATAAAAATATATATTTTGTACAAATATAGTTGTTTAAAATATAGTGTAAAATAAGTCGTCTCCCTGTGGAACGAACCGGACTTACTAAAAATTATACTACTCTACGATTAGGTACACTGCCTATAGTGTTGTAGCAAGGTTTAGGTATATCTCATCTGTAAATAAATAATTAAAACTTGTGTAATCTGTATCGCTTTTCGTATCAAAAATATATAGTATTTCACGTACACCTCGCACGACATCAAGTTTTTGGCGCCACTGCCGGGGAATTCGGCGAAACACTATATTTTATAAATATATTTGTATATCATTTTTAGAAAAACAATTTAAAAAAAAAAATTAAAAACACTCGAGTCCTGTACTGTAGCAGCCCAGTGTCTGGCCCGATACCCTAACCCATGCGATCTCATGGCTGGATAACTTAGGACTCATGCGATCGCATGAGCCCTGCTGACACGCCAGAGTTGACTGAGTACTGCATTAATTACGGATTATAATTATTATTATTATATTTAAACCCTAATTAGGTTAGATTAGTTAAATATTTAATTTAGTTATTTATTTAATTTGTTTTTTTAAGTTTAATTAGTTTTATAAAATATAAAATTAATACTTTTATAAAATAAATAATATAAAAATAATATTTTTATAAAAATTGTATTTTCATAAACTTTAGTTTTATTTTTATATTTTGTACCTTTTTAATCGTTTTAGTGTAATATTTGTATTTTTCGCTCATACTTAGTTTTAGTCATAGTTTTTGCCATAGTATTTTTATTTCTAGATTTTTAGGCTTTGCCGTAAAATCCCTTAAGTGCTTTTTCTTTAGACTAAGATTTAGGTGCTTTAGATATTTGAGACGCCGTTCTAAGTTTTTAGTACCTTTTTAAGTTTTTGCCATTTGGGATATAGTATTTCTTTTAAGCTTTAATATTTTTTTAGACGCAACTTTTAATTCTTAGTTTTTAATTTTTTTTTTTAAGTTTCGACGCGCTACTTTCTAATTTTTATTTTTTGACGCCTATTATTTTTCGACCTTTTATTTTTCAACATTTTTCGACGCGCTCTTTTTCTTTCTTATTTCTCGCCATTCTAGTTTTAGGACTTAGAATTTTCTCTATTTCTTCTCTAATAATTCAAAACGAAAAATTATTTTAAGCGGTTAAATTGATAGACATCCAAATTTTCTGCTTCGTAGTAATAGTTGGATTTGTTAGTGGCTGAGTTGTGAGCTTCGGATTTAAAGGGTTCTGGCTCCCTGCTGCATCTATTGGCTATTCAAAACGTGGGCAAAAGCAGAAAAGTCTATTAATTTGATAACTTATATAATTTTTATTTTATTTTATAACTAATAGGATAATTAAGTAAATGCACCACATTGTAGCTAAAATTTAGTAAAAAAAAAAAGAAGCGCATTATGGAAAATCTCGAGAATATTTTGGAAACTCTTTATAACATCCGAAATCAATTTAATCAATACTCTCAAACGGGTGTTGATGACAATTCGTTCGGTCAATCTTGGATCACGAATGACGAAACAATAACTGGTTGTGAAATCTGTGGAGATTATCACTCAACATGGGAATGTTATTATTACGTTCCTATGGAAAATTATGCACCCATGGAACCTGAATGGAATGATTATGAAGAATACAATTCAAATTGGGATTATTCCCAAGAATATATCCAAACTCAACAACCAGAAGACGAGGAGAATTATGTGTTTGAAAATCTTTTAGACAATATGAAAATCAAACTCGAAGAACTTGATGCTCAAAATGAACAAATAAGAGAGTTTGTAAATCGGCAAGCTGAAACTCTATCAAATTACACACCTGTTGATCTGAGGAGTCGTGTGCAAGAAAATCTCATAACATCAAATTTTGATGAATTCGAGAGCTCCGAAATCACCAATTATCTCGATGATACTTTTTATTCAGCTTTGCCAATTTCACAACATATCGACACATTAGCCTCTACCGACAAAATCAACGATCCATCAATGGATGAAGAAGAAGAAGTAAGGGTGACAAATTGGTACTCTTGGAAAAATGATAACGTTGAAAATTTTACCCCCGAGACCAAAATGGTGGGACCGATTAATGAAGAAGAATTTGCTTTGATCCCGAAATTCACCATTCCATAACCTTCCAACCCAATATTCTCAATAGACGAGTCATCTACCAAAGATGAACTACAAGCTGTAATAGATATTGACACCTCGAATTTCACCCAATTGGGTAATAGAGGTGAAAACTTTGATCCCGAGAATAAACGGAAGAAAATGTTAGGAATTATCCACCCTATAGAAATATGTATGTCGGTGTATATCGATCCATTTGACCAAGAACCAGAAAAGAGACATATCCATTTACTAAAACTTACAGCTAAAAAAGAATTAAGTAGTGACGATCGGGTGGGTCTAAACTTTAAACCCATTGATATATTTTATACCACCCGAGATGTAAATAACTGGCTCACTATTTTAATTCGTGGAACTTATTTTACCGACTTCACATGTCGTCAGCTAAGTATGGGGAAGTCTAACCCCACTTAACGTTAAATTAGGGGTTCGGGTTAGTGCATAACTCGTTAATAAAAATTCATGATGAGTTAGGGTAAAAGACGTATTTTCAAATATTAGATAACAGTTCAGAAAAGCAACCGTTTTTGAAGAAAAACATGTGTGATAAAACAAGAAGGAATGAACGATGAGGCACGCCATCTATCATTCGATGAGCTTTGTAATTACAAACTGGGTATTTTTAATCACTTTTCTACACTTATCACCCTCATGAATTTATAACTATAGTCTGATTTCATGCAAATGAGGGCATTGCATGATCTCAAGTGTGCAATGCCCTCAAGTGTGGAGAAGGGTTATAAATTCTCTCGGGTTTATACTTGGCTTATTTTCTAAATATTGTGAAAATTTTAAAATTTTTCAACTAAATGAATTCAAAAGCATGTTTATACATATTTATGAACGATAAAACTAGGTGTTAATGCCGAAATTATTGTTACCTCAGAAATGACATAAATTGAGAAACAACTAAAACGCTAGAATTTATTTATTAAATATAAAAAGACGCATGATAAAAGCCAAGTGTGGGGAGAATGTACCAAGTTATTCAATTAAAAACTATCTATCATATGTTTCTGTAAAGTTATTGCATGTGCTTCTGTTTTGGACTAAATTAACTGTTTTACCCAATTTATTGTAATTCTTTTGAAAGAATAGATGGATCTACACGATGAATCAATTCCATCATTAAAAGGAAATAAAGTCTTTCGAAAAAGACACGCGCTTCTTGATTTAGGTCAAGAAGTTGTCGTCCAGACCAACTGTTGGTTGATAAAAAATCTAGAAAAGTCATCTCTAAAATCAGCAGGAAATCCACGGACCTCAGCATAAAACAGGGTCGCCAAGTGGTCAGATTTATCCTAACCATGAGTAGGATTTATCTCGTACAATGGGGGGGGCACCGTGCAAATTAGCTTGATAAGACTAATAAATCAGATCCTCAGAAAGGATAATCTCCTTTAAAGATCAAAAATCAGCTTTTAAGACTGATATTACTCAATCCTAGAGATGGACCTTAAAGATTGAGAATTACAAACTCATGGAATTCAATGATATCTAAACTCGAGCTTGAACGAGAAAATATTTTGATCAAATTATAAACCGATTTGTTTTCTGAAAACCCATTTTCAATGCGTTCATTACCATTGAACGTAAAATCCTAGGAATTCACCTGGAATTCATTAGGTCACCTGAACCAAATCGGGTGTCAACCGTAAGAACGGTGGTTGCATGGCATGGTCAAAGACAGGACCTTGTATTGCTCCTACAAAGGATAGTAATTGCATCCGACATGTCATAGACCATGAACAAATGCATGTCATTAGACATTGCCTTAACAGTTTCTTGTTCATCGCTTTCCTTTACAACCGGACGGTAGTTTACCGAAAGGTAATATACGGAGCAAGTAATCTGGACGTGTTGCTTTCCTAATACAAGGTTAGCAAGTGGGTGACACAAAACCGCAAATGTTGAGCTAAAATTTTCAATTATGAAACTCACAAAACCCACAAAAATAATTTGCAAACACTGGTGACGGGTTATTCCGGAAAACTTATCTAGGGTAAAAGCTAGATTGAATTTTCAAAAGATCAAATGTTTTCATAAAGATCCAATTTCCTTAAAGGATCTAAATTTTCATAGTCATGTGGGACTGTAAACCACATCGTTACTATCATTTTTATACCGCTGTATTAAAATCACTGATGTATAAAGTGTGAGAATAAAAAAAGTGATTCGAGTGAAGTGTGATTTTATTTCAAGTTATGTATTGCTTGAGGACAAGCAACGTTCAAGTGTGGGGATATTTAATACTGCTCCAAATGAACATATATTTAGTAGTAATATCCTCCCAATATGTAAATTATTTAATTATAATTGTCCTATTTTAAGTTGTAATCATTTATATTAAATAAGTGCGAAGACAAAAGGCGAAAATGACGATTTGAAGACGCAAATGACCAAAAAGCTCAAATGTACAAGATACAATCCAAGTGGTTCAATTTATTGATGAGAAACGTCTAAAAATGACAAAAGTACAAGTTTCGGAACGCAAAGTACAAGATATTAAATTATACGAAAGGACGTTCGAAAATTCGGAACCGATACCTGAGCCAACTATCTACGCCCGACGCAACGGACCAAAAATTACAAGTCTACTATGCACAAGAATATAATATAATATATATATAATTATATAAATTATATATATATTATATATATTTATATATTATGTCGACAAAGAAGAAAACAAGCAAATGTGGCTGGATCCAGCTGGCCATGCGATCGCATGGCCAGAAGCACATATCCCATGCGATCGCATGGCCCGAAAAAGTTGGTCAGGTCCTATAAATAGCCATCTTATTCGACGAGTTTTAAAAAAAAAATAATAATAATAATAATACTCCTCTAATAATAATAATATATATATATATATATATATATATATATATATATATATATATATATATATATATATATATATATACATACATTATAGTATAGGGTAGTTTTATATTAGATTAGTTTTGGGTTATGCAAAGGTTATTTTACGGGTTTTAAAGTCGGAACTCTGTCCGTGTAACACTACGCGATAAATAATCAATGTAAGCTCTGTTCTCCTTTTTAAATTAATGTCTCGTACTTAAGTTATTATTATGCTTATTTAAAATGAAGTAATCATGATGTTGGGATAAAAATATTAAAATTGGGTAATTGGGCTTTGTACCATAATTGGGGTTTGGACAAAAGAACGACACTTGTGGAAATTAGACTATGGGCTATTAATGGGCTTTATATTTGTTTAACTAAATGATAGTTTGTTAATTTTAATATAAAGATTTACAATTGGACATACCTATAAATAACCATATACACTCAATCGGACACGATGAGCGGGATATTTATATGTACGAATAATCGTTCATTTAACCGGACACGGGAATGGATTAATAGTCTATGGACTTATTAAAACAGGGGTGAAATTATGTACAAGGACACTTGGCGTAATTGTTAACAAAGTATTAAAACCTTGGGTTACACGCAGTCGATATCCTGGTGTAATTATTAAACAAAGTATTAAGACCTTGTTTCAGTTTAAGTCCCCAATTAGTTGGAATATTTGACTTCGGGTATAAGGATAATTTGACGAGGACACTCGCATTTTATATTTATGACTGATGGACTGTTATGGACAAAAACCAGACGGACATATTAAATAATCCAGGACAAAGAACAATTAACCCATGGGCATAAAACTAAAAATCAACACGTCAAACATCATAATTACGGAAGTTTAAATAAGCATAATTCTTTTATTTTCATATTTAATTGCACTTCTAATTAACGCACTTTTTAATTATCGTATTTTATTTCATCGCACTTTTATTTATCGCAATTTCATTATCGTTATTTACTTTACGCTTTAAATTAAGTTGTATTTATTTTTAATATTTTACATTAGGTTTTAACTGCGACTAAAGTTTTAAAATCGACAAACCGGTCATTAAACGGTAAACCTCCTTTTATATTATTATTATATATAAAAATATATATTTTGTACAAATATAGTTGTTTAAAATATAGTGTAAAATAAGTCGTCTCCCTGTGGAACGAACCGGACTTACTAAAAACTATACTACTCTATGATTAGGTACACTGCCTATAGTGTTGTAGCAAGGTTTAGGTATATCTCATCTGTAAATAAATAATTAAAACTTGTGTAATCTGTATTGCTTTTCGTATCAAAAATATATAGTATTTCACGTACACCTCGCACGACATCACTCATCGTGTCAAAACCATATAAGATTCAAGTTTTAAATTTGGTCGGAAATTCCCGGGTCATCACAGTACCTACCCGTTAAAGAAATTTCGTCCCGAAATTTGAGTGAGGTGGTCATGGTTGACAATAAAAATGTTTTCATGACGAATATGAGTTGATAAATAGAGTTTTATCATCAATGAGTAATATGGATAAAATGATTCGATTAATCGAAGAGCACGAATGAAGCTATCACAACAGATTGAGATAGAGATTTAACTTTTGGCGTAGTCACGGTGGAAATTAGAAAAATAAGGTGCGTCTTAGCTTTTGACGTTGACTTGGTTGAATTCCGGAATTTAAGGGATTTAAAGAAAATCTTCAAAATCTAAAAGATTTGATTCTTCAGCGAGTAAGGAAATTAAGATCTCTATAATTAATTACGGTGATCTGCCTCGATTACTCTGACTGATATTTCTATTATAACTTAACTCTTCCATTCCATTATTCTCACCATTCCTATACTTTCCTTCTTGTTTCATACATCTAAAAGATTATGAAAATGCTTAATCCAGTTCTGATCTTTGTCCTTATCCTTACTATCGCAACAATCATTCTCCTTTTCCAACTTCCACCAGAGGAATCTGCTAACTTCTGCTTTGCCCTTGGGGTTATAGTACTTTTAATTCTCCCGTGTCTTTATGTTGCGATAAACATTAATATACACGGTTTGTAGTTTATGTGTTGTTATCGGGCTTTATATCTTCCCTTATACTTTGAAATCCTTGCTTCTGCTTTCTATAATCATTGTCATCCCCAGTTAATACTTCCTCTTATTTGCTGCGATTTATACTCCAATTTCTATTTCGGAGCTTTGTCCCTTCGTTTCTTCCTCTTGCGATTGGGCATCTCTTGTAATGGTCCAGAATTCGTAGATATAAGTTTCAGAATGAACATTGTTAATGTTCTAAGAAAGAAACGGTAATAGTACAATTTGACTTGTCAAATTACCAGAATTCAAAAGAAAGATAGGACTATCAAGAAAATACGTTCTTGATATGTTTGAAGGTTAAATAGAATGTAGGAGTCGTGTAACATGGCACATAATGATGTTAAGACTCTGTGAATCATCACGTTTCATTAGGAACTCAGCATGACTTAATGTAATATAATCACGTTGATCAAGTGTCATTATATTATACTAACTGATGCATCAGTTCCCAACATTACTTCAATAACATTTATATTTTAAACTCGAAAGTTTACAGAATATAGAAACTAACAGTTTCTATATGATGTAACACTGGTAGCACTAATAGATTAATGATTTCAGATAAGAATAGTTATGAGAATATATTCAAAAATATCGAGGATATTTAAAATGAAAGATACGATAATATCTTTGAATATCTAAGATCAGAGGATGACGAAAACTATTTTCCACAAGAGTTTAGAGTAAGGAGCAAGATATTCGCTAAAGACTTCAGCAGGCATTGAATCATTTGGATTCTTTGAAGTCAAACTTATTATTTGTGATTTGTCCATGGCTTCTTTCATAGTTTCGCATAATCCGCTTTTCGGTACTAAATTTTTCTATCGAGCGTTCCCAACACTCCATTCTTTATCATTAAACTTTTGACGGTTTAAGGTCGTTTACGGTTGTCTACAGTTTCTGCTACTTCATTCAGCTTTTTCAACATTCAGAGTATTGATTTGTAGACTGGGTGCTTTTTAGAACTTCAGAATGGAAGGTCATAATTCTAAGAGATAAAGATTATATGTATACATATAACTGTTGATGTAGACATGCTGTGAGGTTTCAAAATACTGATTACTGATTCTCGGTATTTGGTACGGAAATTCTTGTTACCAGATGCAGATGAGTAGATAATAGGATTTCAATGAATATAATAACTTTTCATAAGGTCGAAGATCAATGAAGTTGCTGGTAAGTTTACTGCTAATGTGGTGAGATATAAACGGTTTCCCGGTATCGATGACGAAAGACAACTTATATATCAGGGTTATAATAAGCTAATCCGAGTGAAAAGTCGAAGTTGACTTGTTGAAGCTGTGACAAAATTGTCTAATTTGAAAAGGGAGTGCAAAGTTATTTTGGGTAATAATGACACTAAAGAAATTAGCACAGCTACGCGTTAAACGTTTACTCAGTTTCCGAGAGTTTTTCAGGTGCAATAATATATGCATCAATCTTTCTTTCTCGTATATGAAGTGCGGTTGGTTTATCCTCTTGATTGAGGTGTTTTCAAGAATCATGAAATTTTTGAACGCAGATTGTAATCGTCAAAATACAAATGAGGTTTAAAATGAAATCAAGTGGCAAACTTGAAGAATTTTTTAGTTTCATATGTTATAATCAATATTTTAATTCATTTTAATTGTCCAATCTTATTAGTGCACAGTCGATAGTCCGCAGTTGACAGTTCAATAATCCATATAAAGTTTAATATATAATATTCGAATTAATTAATACGTATCGTGACCCGTATTCATCTTAGACTCGATCACAACTCAAAGTATATATATTATTATAGAATCAACCTCAACCCTGTATAGAGAACTCGATCGTTACCGCATATAGAGTGTCTATGGTTATTCCAAAAAATATATATATATGAGTCGATATGATATGTCAAAACCTTGTATACGTGTCCCGATATTTAAAGTGCGTAAAATAAATACAGAAATTAAATGACGATAAATAAAGTACGTAAAGTAAATAATAGAAATTAAATGACATTAAATAAAATTGCGAGAATTAAAATTGCGATAAAATAAATTGCGATAATTAAATTGTGATAAATAATATGTAATATGGAATTAACAGTTAGCTAGGAACAGTTAGTTAGGATTTTGTTAGCATGGTTTCTTAACAAAATTTCATATTGTCAATTAGTCTGTTTCTAATCAATTTTTATTGTGTCGATTATTTCTTCATTATGCCACTTGTTGGATTCTAATAGGTCAAAATCCAAATATAAAATTGAATGAAAATAGTTATTTTGTGGTGAACGGATTCGTATATCGGTGGATGTAAGTAGGATAGTATATGACTGTTGAAACAGATTCTAAGAACATACAATGTAACTTATTAATGTGAAATTTAAATATTCCTCGGGTATTACCTACCCGTTAAAATATTTTCACCATTAACAGTTTGTACAAGAGAATTTTTAATTACAATCTTTATGAAAACATATATACATATATATTTTCTTCAGATGTATTCATGGATTTAATGAGTTAATATGATATTAAACTCATTTGCTTTTCGGTTGGAACTAGAATAAATAATCTCTAAAACTTTAGAGATTACATATTCGCCATGTCGAACGAAGATAAATGAGGTAGAACGATACGTAAAACGAAGATCATACTCAAAGTACAGATGATGATATTGAAGCATGGATTGTTGATGGTACTGGTGCTGTTATTGATGGTACTGTTGGTGCCGGTGATGTTGCTGAAGCTGGTGAAAGGACCCGTTCATATACATTATAAACGATTCACAATAGTTTATTACATTGCGAGGTATTTGACCTCTATATGATACATTTTACAAACATTGCATTCATTTTTAAAAGACAAACTTTCTTTACATCGAAAATTGACTGGCATGCATACCATTTCATAATATCCACTATCCAACTATAAATTGATTTAATAATAATCTTTGATGAACTCAATGACTCGAATGCAACGTTCTTCGAAATATACTATGAAGGACTCCAAGTAATATCTTTAAAATGAGCAAATGCACAGTGGAAGATTTCTTTAACACCTGAGAATAAACATGCTTTAAAGTGTCAACCAAAAGGTTGGTGAGTTCATTAGTTTATCATAATCATTTATTTCCATCATTTTAATAGACCACAAGAATTTCATTTCCAGTTCTCATAAATATACGTCCCATGCATAGAGACAAATAATCATTCATATGGTGAATACCTGGTAATCGACATTAACTAGATACATATAAGAATATCCCCTATCATTCCGGGATCCTCCTTCGGACATGATATAAATTTCGAAGTACTAAAGCATCCGGTACTTTGGATGGGGTTTGTCAGGCCCAGTAGATCTATCTTTAGGATTCGGGTCAATTAGGGTGTCTGTTCCCTAATTCTTAGATTACCAGACTTTAATAAAAAGGGGCATATTCGATTTCGATAATTCAACCATAGAATGTAGTTTCAATTACTTGTGTCTATTTCGTCAAACATTTATAAAAGCGCATGTATTCTCAGTCCCAAAAATATAAAGGGTAAAAAGGCAAATGAAACTCACTATACTGTATTTCGTAGTAAAAATACATATAACATCATTGAACAAGTGCAAGGTTGGCCTCGGATTCACAAACGTATCAATATTGAGATTCAATATTGCAGGAAAGGTACGTAGACGCAACAGAAATGATAAACACTATATTGACCTCATGAGCATACCCATGAACCATACTCAATCACCTCCATAGCTATAACCCGTAATTTCCTTAATCCTATCCCACTCGAAAAACAATTTCGAAATCACTCGGACAGCACTCCGTCGTAATATTTTATGTATACTAATAATATCTTGAAATAATACGGAGTAAATATATTTATGTAAATCGATTGAGAGAGTTTAGAGAAAAATATTTTCAAGTTTCTATGAAATAATGAAACCTATTGAATTATATTTATAATAGATTTTTGAATTATTAAAGTGAATTATTAAAGTATGAATTATTAAAGTGAATTATTAAAGTATGAATTATTAAAGTGAATTATTAAAGTATATGAATTATTAAAGTAAATTATTAAAGTATAAATTATTAAAGTTAATTATTAAAGTATTAATTATTAAAGTGAATTATTAAAGTTAAAGTAAAGTAAAAATAAAGTAAAGGTAAAGTTTAAGTATAGTAAAAGTATAAAACTATATACGTATAATACGCGTATAAATATATATAATATTAATTTAAATCGTTATATATATTTAATAAAATAAAATATAAATATCGTTATCTTTATCATACTAGTTAAGTAATGAGTTGTCAAAAGTGGTTGTAGATATTTATAAAAGTTATATACGTTTTAATAATAAAGTTCTTTTTAAATTGAAAACGTTTTTGTACGTTTAAAACTAAATAGATCGATCGAGTCTTTATGAGATTCAATCTTCGACTATCCTTTGTCTAGTTCTCAATGATTGACAATTTGTTCTTATTTATAAATCACTTTACCATTTTCCGAATATTGTTAAAATGGAAAGATTTCTCAAATCAACGTGGGCCTTTCAACAGAGACTTGTAATCATAATTTAATATATCTGATAATTCAATCATTTGATCTTATCTTCTAATTCCATTGATAAACATTTTGAAACAGATACAATCATATAAAGTATTTAATCTAATATTTTGTTTACGTTTCAAGTTATAATATATATACACATATACATATATAATCATATTCGTTTAATGGTTCGTGAATCGTTGGAACTTGGTCGAGGTTGAATGAATGTATGAACATAGTTTAAAATTCTTGAAATTTAACTTAACAAATATGGCTTATCGTGTCGGAAACATATAAAGATTAAAGTTTAAATTTGGTTGGAAATTTCCGGGTTGTCACAGTACCTACCCGTTAAAGAAATTTCGTCCCGAAATTTGAGTGGAAAGGTCGTGAATAATAATAAGTATGTTTTCATGATGCATACGGGCTGAAAATTAGAGTTTTATCATCAGCGAATAATTTGGATAAACAATCCATTTATATGAAGAGTACGAATGAAGCTAACATATAAGACTGAAATGAGTAAGTGTAGATTCATCTTATCATTTGACGTAGATATGATTGATTCCCAGATTTCAAGGGATTTGAAGAAAATCTTCTTAATAAGATTTGACTCTCCGGTAATCAAGGGAATTAGGATCCGCTTTAAATACGATCGTCCATTTTAATTGTTTTGTCGAAGATTTTCTTATAAATTCACCTCCTTCGTTTCCTTACAACTCACACCTTCTGTTGATGCATTTTATGCAAATCCCTAGACATCTACCCACGTCCATTGCAGGTACAACAGTTTACAGGCCACCATGATTGCTCGTTATTATCCTATCTGTGTTTGTATGTGGTTACAGGAACTGCAGGAACGAGATTTAGATGTTGGACTATGTTAGACTTAGTCAGACGTACGAGTGAAGCCTCACTAGTACGGCTGATAGGTTCATACGCACGGTTGATGCTGAGCTAAGTCACAATTATAACCTAAATGAGAAGACACTAGTGGGTGATCACCCGTACGGCTGATGAAGCCAACTTGTACGTGTGATGAATGAATCGTATGGGTGAGTCAACAGCAGGGTATATAAAGTCTTATGTTCTTCATTTTAGGTTAAGCCTCTCATTTGTTACACACAATCAGATCTAGTGAGCTCCTTCGATTCTCTCTTAGTCCAAATCACCCAGGTGGTGAATAATAGCTCTAGGTGTTGATCTAATCACACTTGATTTAGTTGTGGTTTGACTAAACTAATAAAAAAAAAACTTAACCTATTCACTAGAGGGTTTGATTCACTTATTCCGCCATTGTGTGAGTTAAATCTGTTGATTTCTAAGTTCCTAGTCATGTTTCATCACCTTCTATTCTTTCCCCCTCAACTCATATTTTAAAGTATTCATCAATATGCACCATCCAGTTCTGATTCTCGATATACTTCTAACTTTCATATCGGTCATTCTTCTTTTTCATCTACCACCGGAAGAATCTATTTACTTCTACTATACTCTTGGATTTATAGTGTTTCTAGTTCTCCCGTGTCTTTATATTGCTATATGCATCGATATATATGGTTTATAATTTCTGGTTTGTCGTTGGGCTTTATATGTTCCCTTATATTTCAAAGTCTCTGCTTCTGTCTTCAATAATCATTATCATTCACAGTTAATGCTCTCTTTTATTTGCTGCAATTTATACCCCAATTTCTATTTCGGAGTTTTGTCCTTTCGTTTCTTCTTCTTGCGATTAAGCACTGCTTGTAATGGTCCAGAATTCACAGATATGAATTTCAGAATGAACATTGTTAATGTTCTAGGAAGGAAATTGTGATGGCACGATCTTGACTTGTCAAATTACTAGAATACCTTGGAAAAGGCCGAATCACCAAGAAATATTTTCTTGATATTTTAGAGGTTAAATAGAATACAAGAGTCGTATAACATGGCACATGATGATGTTATGATCTGTGAATCATCACGTTCCATTTAGAAACTCAGCAGGACTTACTGTAATATAATCACATTGATCAAGTGTCATTATATTATACTAATTCATGCTTCAGTTCCCAACACTACTTCAAAATATTCCTATTTTAAACTTGAATGTTTCAGAATTTAGAAACTAAAATAGTTTCTTTTATGATGTAATACAGATAGCTCGAAGAGGTAAATGATTTCAAATAAGAAAAATTAAGAAAATATCTTCAGAAATATGGAGGATATTTATAATGAAAGATATGATGATATTTTAGAATTTCTAATATCAGAGGATGATGAAGAATATTGTCCGCAGGGGTTTAGAGTCAGGAGAAAGGTATTCGTTAATGACTTCAGCAGGTACTGAATCATTTGGATCCTTTAAAGTCAGGTTCAGTCTTTGTAATTTGTCCACAGTCACCTTCCTACTTTGCTCAATCCGTTTTCCTGTTCCAAAACTTCTCTTTTTCTGCGCTTTGCCAGCACACTTCATCATTATCATCCAGCTTTTACCGTTTAAAGTTGTTTATAGTTTTTGCTGCTTCATCAGCATTTTTTCCATTTTCGGAGAACCAATTCGTAGTTCGGAGTGTTTTTCAGAAACTTCACATTCAAATTAAGTCCAGAAGATAGACGTTATGTATACACATATAACTGTTGGCGTAGACATGCTTCGAGATTTCAAAATACTGATTGCTAATTCCCAATGATTCGTATGGCAATTCTCATTACAAAATGCGAATGAGTAAATGATGGGGTTTCAATGAATAATTATAATGACTTTTTGGAGAGGCTAAATGAAATGTCCCGTTCTTATTGATTAAAAACGTTCCATAATAATTGATTTCGTTGCGAGGTTTTGACCTCTATATGAGACGTTTTTCAAAGACTGCATTCATTTTTAAACAAACCATAACCTTTATTTCATCAATAAAGGTTTAAAAAGCTTTACGTAGATTATCAAATAATGATAATCTAAAATATCCTGTTTACACACGACCATTACATAATGGTTTACAATACAAATATGTTACAACAAAATAAGTTTCTTGAATGCAGTTTTTACACAATATCATACAAGCATGGACTCCAAATCTTGTCCTTATTTAAGTATGCGACAGCGGAAGCTCTTAATAATCACCTGAGAATAAACATGCTTAAAACGTCAACAAAAATGTTGGTGAGTTATAGGTTTAACCTATATATATCAAATCGTAACAATAGACCACAAGATTTCATATTTCAATACACATCCCATACATAGAGATAAAAATCATTCATATGGTGAACACCTGGTAACCGACATTAACAAGATGCATATATATAAGAATATCCCCATCATTCCGGGACACCCTTCGGATATGATATAAATTTCGAAGTACTAAAGCATCCGGTACTTTGGATGGGGTTTGTTAGGCCCAACAGATCTATCTTTAGGATTCGCGTCAATTAGGGTGTCTGTTCCCTAATTCTTAGATTACCAGACTTAATAAAAAGGGGCATATTCGATTTCGATAATTCAACCATAGAATGTAGTTTCACGTACTTGTGCCTATTTTGTAAATCACTTATAAAACCTGCATGTATTCTCATCCCAAAAATATTAGATTTTAAAAGTGGGACTATAACTCACTTTCACAGATTTTTACTTCGTCGGGAAGTAAGACTTGGCCACTGGTTGATTCACGAACCTATAACAATATATACATATATATCAAAGTATGTTCAAAATATATTTACAACACTTTTAATATATTTTGATATTTTAAGTTTATTAAGTCAGCTGTTCTCGTTAGTAACCTATAACTAGTTGTCCACAGTTAGATATACAGAAATAAATCGATAAATATTATCTTGAATCAATCCACGACCCAGTGTATACGTATCTCAGTATTGATCACAACTCAAACTATACATATTTTGGAATCAACCTCAACCCTGTATAGCTAACTCCAACATTCACATATAGAGTGTCTATGGTTGTTCCGAAATATATATAGATGTGTCGACATGATAGGTCGAAACATTGTATACGTGTCTATGGTATCTCAAGATTACATAATATACAATACAAGTTGATTAAGTTATGGTTGGAATATATTTGTTACCAATTTTCACGTAGCTAAAATGAGAAAAATTATCCAATCTTGTTTTACCCATAACTTCTTCATTTTAAATCCGTTTTGAGTGAATCAAATTGATATGGTTTCATATTGAACTCTATTTTATGAATCTAAACAGAAAAAGTATAGGTTTATAGTCGGAAAAATAAGTTACAAGTCATTTTTGTAAAGGTAGTCATTTCAGTCGAAAGAACGACGTCTAGATGACCATTTTAGAAAACATACTTCCACTTTGAGTTTAACCATAATTTTTGGATATAGTTTCATGTTCATAATAAAAATCATTTTCTCAGAATAACAACTTTTAAATCAAAGTTTATCATAGTTTTTAATTAACTAACCCAAAACAGCCCGCGGTGTTACTACGACGGCGTAAATCCAGTTTTACGGTGTTTTTCGTGTTTCCAGGTTTTAAATCATTAAGTTAGCATATCATATAGATATAGAACATGTGTTTAGTTGATTTTAAAAGTCAAGTTAGAAGGATTAACTTTTGTTTGCGAACAAGTTTAGAATTAACTAAACTATGTTCTAGTGATTACAAGTTTAAACCTTCGAATAAGATAGCTTTATATGTATGAATCGAATGATATTATGAACATCATTACTACCTTAAGTTCCTTGGATAAACCTACTGGAAAGGAGAAAAATGGATCTAGCTTCAATGGATCCTTGGATGGCTCGAAGTTCTTGAAGCAAAATCATGACACGAAAACAAGTTCAAGTAAGATCATCACTTGAAATAAGATTGTTATAGTTATAGAAATTGAACCAAAGTTTGAATATGATTATTACCTTGTATTAGAATGATAACCTACTGTAAGAAACAAAGATTTCTTGAGGTTGGATGATCACCTTACAAGATTGGAAGTGAGCTAGCAAACTTAAAAGTATTCTCGATTTTATGTAACTAGAACTTGTAGAATATATGAAGAACACTTAGAACTTGAAGATAGAACTTGAGAGAGATCAATTAGATGAATAAAATTGAAGAATGAAAGTGTTTGTAGGTGTTTTTGGTCGTTGGTGTATGGATTAGATATAAAGGATATGTAATTTTGTTTTCATGTAAATAAGTCATGAATGATTACTCATATTTTTGTAATTTTATGAGATATTTCATGCTAGTTGCCAAATGATGGTTCCCACATGTGTTAGGTGACTCACATGCTAGTTGCCAAATGATGGTTCCCACGAGGATGTAATTGTAAGCATTTTTGTTAAGTAGAAGTATTTTGATAATTGTATTGAAGTCTTTCAAAAGTGTATAAATACATATTAAAACACTACATGTATATACATTTTAACTGAGTCGTTAAGTCATCGTTAGTCGTTATATGTAAGTGTTGTTTTGAAACCTTTAGGTTAACGATCTTGTTAAATGTTGTTAACCCAATGTTTATAATATCAAATGAGATTTTAAATTATTATATTATCATGATATTATCATGTATGAATATCTCTTAATATTATATATATACATTAAATGTCTTTACAACGATAATCGTTACATATATGTCTCGTTTAAAAATCATTAAGTTAGTAGTCTTGTTTTTACATATGTATTTCATTGTTAATACACTTAATAATATATTTACTTATCATTTAACATAATTAACCAAGTGTATCAATATCTTAATATGATTCATATGTACCTAGTAAGACGTTGTTATAACGATAATCGTTATATATATCGTTTTCGAGTTTCTTAAATTAATAGTCTCATTTTTATGTATATAACTCATTGTTAAAATACCTAATGAGATACATACTTATAATAAAAACATGTTAACTATATATATAACCATATATATGTCATCGTATAGTTTTTACAAGTTTTAACGTTCGTGAATCACCGGTCAACTTGGGTGGTCAATTGTCTATATGAAACATATTTCAATTAATCAAGTCTTAACAAGTTTGATTTCTTAACATGTTGGAAACATTTAATCATGTAAATATCAATCTCAATTAATATATATAAACATGGAAAAGTTCGGGTCACTACAGTACCTACCCGTTAAATAAATTTCGTCCCGAAATTTTAAGCTGTTGAAGGTGTTGACGAATCTTCTGGAAATAGATGCGGGTATTTCTTCTTCATCTGATCTTCACGCTCCCAGGTGAACTCGAGTCCTCTACGAGCATTCCATCGAACCTTAACAATTGGTATCTTGTTTTGCTTAAGTCTTTTAACCTCACGATCCATTATTTCGACGGGTTCTTCGATGAATTGAAGTTTTTCGTTGATTTGGATTTCATCTAACGGAATAGTGAGATCTTCTTTAGCAAAACATTTCTTCAAATTCGAGACGTGGAAAGTGTTATGTACAGCCGCGAGTTGTTGAGGTAACTCAAGTCGGTAAGCTACTGGTCCGACACGATCAATAATCTTGAATGGTCCAATATACCTTGGATTTAATTTCCCTCGTTTACCAAATCGAACAACGCCTTTCCAAGGTGCAACTTTAAGCATGACCATCTCTCCAATTTCAAATTCTATATCTTTTCTTTTAATGTCAGCGTAGCTCTTTTCTCGACTTTGGGCGGTTTTCAACCGTTGTTGAATTTGGATGATCTTCTCGGTAGTTTCTTGTATAATCGCCGGACCCGTAATCTGTCTATCCCCCACTTCACTCCGACAAATCGGAGACCTGCACTTTCTACCATAAAGTGCTTCAAACGGTGCCATCTCAATGCTTGAATGGTAGCTGTTGTTGTAGGAAAATTCTGCTAACGGTAGATGTCGATCCCAACTGTTTCCGAAATCAATAACACATGCTCGTAGCATGTCTTCAAGCGTTTGTATCGTCCTTTCGCTCTGCCCATCAGTTTGTGGATGATAGGCAGTACTCATGTCTAGACGAGTTCCTAATGCTTGCTGTAATGTCTGCCAGAATCTTGAAATAAATCCGCCATCCCTATCAGAGATAATAGAGATTGGTATTCCATGTCTGGAGATGTCTTCCTTCAAATACAGTCGTGCTAACTTCTCCATCTTGTCATCTTCTCTTATTGGTAGGAAGTGTGCGGATTTGGTGAGACGATCAACTATTACCCAAATAGTATCAAAACCACTTGCAGTCCTTGGAAATTTAGTGATGAAATCCATGGTAATGTTTTCCCATTTCCATTCCGAGATTTCGGGTTGTTGAAGTAGACCTGATGGTTTCTGATGCTCAGCTTTGACCTTAGAACACGTCAAACATTCTCCTACGTATTTAGCAACATCGGCTTTCATACCCGGCCACCAAAAATGTTTCTTGAGATCCTTGTACATCTTCCCCGTTCCAGGATGTATTGAGTATCTAGTTTTATGAGCTTCTCTAAGTACCATTTCTCTCATATCTCCAAATTTTGGTACCCAAATCCTTTCAGCCCTATACCGGGTTCCGTCTTCCCGAATATTAAGATGTTTCTCCGATCCTTTGGGTATTTCATCCTTTAAATTTTCCTCTTTTAAAACTCCTTGTTGCGCCTCCTTTATTTGAGTAGTAAGGTTATTATGAATCATTATATTCATAGATTTTACTCGAATGGGTTCTCTGTCCTTCCTGCTCAAGGCATCGGCTACCACATTTGCCTTCCCCGGGTGGTAACGAATCTCAAAGTCGTAATCATTCAACAATTCAATCCACCTACGCTGCCTCATATTCAGTTGTTTCTGATTAAATATGTGTTGAAGACTTTTGTGGTCGGTATATATAATACTTTTGACCCCATATAAGTAGTGCCTCCAGGTCTTTAATGCAAAAACAACCGCGCCTAATTCCAAATCATGCGTCGTATAATTTTGTTCGTGAATCTTCAATTGTCTAGACGCATAAGCAATCACCTTCGTTCGTTGCATTAATACACAACCGAGACCTTGCTTTGATGCATCACAATAAATCACAAAATCATCATTCCCTTCAGGCAATGACAATATAGGTGCCGTAGTTAGCTTTTTCTTCAATAACTGAAACGCTTTCTCTTGTTCATCATTCCATTCAAATTTCTTCCCTTTATGCGTTAATGCAGTCAAGGGTTTTGCTATTCTGGAAAAGTCTTGGATGAACCTTCTGTAGTAACCAGCTAGTCCTAAAAACTGGCGTATGTGTTTTGGAGTTTTCGGGGTTTCCCACTTTTCAACAGTTTCTATCTTTGCCGGATCCACCTTAATACCTTATTTGTTCACTATGTGACCGAGGAATTGAACTTCTTCCAACCAAAATGCACACTTTGAAAACTTAGCGTACAATTCTTCCTTCCTCAATACTTCTAACACCTTTCTCAAATGTTCACCGTGTTCTTGGTCATTCTTTGAGTAAATAAGTATGTCATCAATGAAAACAATGACAAACTTGTCAAGGTATGGTCCACACACTCGGTTCATAAGGTCCATGAACACAGCAGGTGCATTAGTTAAACCAAACGGCATGACCATAAACTCGTAATGAACGTAACGTGTTCTGAAAGCAGTCTTTGGAATATCATCTTCTTTCACCCGCATTTGATGATACCCGGAACGTAAGTCAATCTTTGAATAAACAGACGAGCCTTGTAGTTGATCAAATAAGTCATCGATTCTCGGTAGTGGGTAGCGGTTCTTGATGGTAAGTTTGTTCAACTCTCGGTAGTCGATACACAACCTGAATGTACCATCTTTCTTCTTGACAAACAAAACAGGAGCTCCCCACGATGATGTGCTTGGTCGAATGAAACCACGCTCTAAAAGTTCTTGTAATTGGCTTTGTAGTTCTTTCATCTCGCTGGGTGCGAGTCTGTAAGGAGCACGAGCTATTGGTGCAGCTCCTGGTACAAGATCTATTTGAAATTCAACGGATCGATGTGGGGGTAATCCCGGTAATTCTTTCGGAAATACATCAGGAAATTCTTTTGCTACGGGAACATCATTGATGCTCTTTTCTTCAGTTTGTACTTTCTCGACGTGTGCTAGAACAGCATAGCAACCTTTTCTTATTAGTTTTTGTGCCTTCAAATTACTAATAAGATGTAGCTTCGTGTTGCCCTTTTCTCCGTACACCATTAAGGGTTTTCCTTTTTCTCGTATAATGCGAATTGCATTTTTGTAACAAACGATCTCCACTTTCACTTCTTTCAACCAGTCCATACCGATTATCACATCAAAACTCCCTAACTCTACTGGTATCAAATCAATCTTAAATGTTTCGCTAACCAGTTTAATTTCTCGATCCCGACATATATTATCTGCTGAAATTAATTTACCATTTGCTAATTCGAGTAAAAATTTACTATCCAAAGGCGTCAATGGACAACTTAATTTAGCACAAAAATCTCTACTCATATAGCTTCTATCCGCACCCGAATCAAATAAAACGTAAGCAGATTTATTGTCAATAAGAAACGTACCCGTAACAAGCTCCGGGTCTTCCTGTGCCTCTGCCGCATTAATATTGAAAACTCTTCCACGGCCTTGTCCATTCGTGTTCTCCTGGTTCGGGCAATTTCTAATAATGTGGCCCGGTTTTCCACATTTATAACAAACTACATTGGCATAACTTGCTCCGACACTACTTGCTCCGCCATTACTCGTTCCGACACCATTTGTTCCTTTCGTTCTATTAACCCCTGGTCCGTAGACCTCACACTTCGCCGCGCTATGACCATTTCTTTTACACTTGTTGCAAAATTTGGTGCAGAACCCCGAGTGATTCTTTTCACACCTTTGGCATAGCTGCTTCTGATTGTTGTTGTTGTTGCGGTTATTATTGTTGTTGGGATGATTGTTGTAGTTGCTGTTGTTGTTGTTGTTGGGCCGTTTGTTGTAGTTGCGATTGATGTTGCGATTGTTGGGATAATTGTTGCGATTATTGTTGTAATTGCTGTTGTTGTTGTATTGGTGATTCTTATCACCGTTTTCCTCCCACTTTCTTTTGACTTGCTTCACATTGGCCTCTTCAGCAGTCTGTTCTTTAATTCTTTCTTCAATCTGGTTCACGAGTTTGTGAGCCATTCTACATGCCTGTTGTATGGAGGCGGGCTCGTGTGAACTTATATCTTCTTGGATTCTTTCCGGTAATCCTTTCACAAACGCGTCGATCTTCTCTTCCTCATCTTCGAATGCTTCCGGACACAATAGGCACAATTCTGTGAATCGTCTTTCGTACGTGGTAATATCAAATCCTTGGGTTCGTAACCCTCTAAGTTCTGTCTTGAGCTTATTGACCTCGGTTCTGGGACGGTACTTCTCGTTCATCAAGTGCTTGAATGCTGACCACGGTAGTGCGTACGCATCGTCTTGTCCCACTTGCTCTAGATAGGTATTCCACCATGTTAACGCAGAACCTGTGAAGGTATGCGTAGCGTACTTCACTTTGTCCTCTTCAGTACACTTACTTATGGCAAACACCGATTCGACCTTCTCGGTCCACCGTTTCAATCCGATCGGTCCTTCGGTTCCATCAAATTCCAAAGGTTTGCAGGCAGTGAATTCTTTGTAGGTGCATCCTACACGATTTCCTGTACTGCTAGATCCAAGGTTATTGTTGGTATGTAGCGCAGCCTGTACTGCGGCTATGTTTGAAGCTAGAAAAGTACAGAATTCCTCTTCATTCATATTCACTGTGTGTCGAGTAGTCGGTGCCATTTCCTTCAAAATAGTCAAATGGAACAAGTTAATCATACAGAATATTAAGAGTAGTTAATAGTATTTCGTAGCATAATATGAACTCATTTATAAAAGCTTTTTCTTCATATTAGCGTTTTATAAGTTTAAATTCGGGTAGTACCTACCCGTTAAGTTCATACTTAGTTGCTAATATACAATTCAACTACTACAATTCTATATGAAAAACTGATTATAATAATATTTCGCGTTCAAACTTTTATACAATATTTTACAAACTTACAATACCGCTTATTTTACATAAAGCATGAAATATAGCACACAATAACTTTGATACAAGATAGTTGTGAAGATAATTCTAGCTAGTACACAAGTCGTTCAGCAAAGGCAATAAAGACACGTAATTCATACGTCCAGAAATAAGTCATGCATTCTGGTTTTACTAGGACTACTTCCCATCCTTGGTCTTGTGCAACATAACCGTTATGGCCGTTGATAAGACAGCGTGTTGTAACGTCGTCAAAGGGACGAGGGTTACGTAATGTCCAACAGTCCCATAACAATCTAAAAACCTCATTTCTTACCCCAATTACCGACTCCGTCACTTGTGGAAACGTTTTGTTTAATAGTTGTAGCCCGATGTTCTTGTTCTCACTTTGGTGAGAAGCGAACATTACTAATCCGTAAGCATAACATGCTTCTTTATGTTGCATGTTAGCCGCTTTTTCTAAATCACGAAGTCCAATATTCGGATATATTGAGTCAAAATAATTTCTTAACCCGTTCCGTAAAATAGCATTTGGGTTCCCCGCAATATATGCGTCAAAGTAAACACATCGTAACTTATGGGTTTCCCAATGTGATATCCCCCATCTTTCAAACGAAAGTCTCTTATAAACCAAGACATTCTTGGAACGTTCTTCGAATGTCTTACAAACTGATCTCGCCTTAAATAGTTGTGTCGAGGAATTCTGACCGACTCTAGACAAGATTTCATCAATCATGTCTCCGGGTAGGTCTCTTAAAATATTGGGTTGTCTATCCATTTTGTGTTTTTAAACTGTAAAATAGACAAGAGTTAGATTCATAAAAAAATACTTATTAATACAAGCAATTTTTACATATATCATAAAGCATAAGCACACTATATTACATATATTACACCACACGAATACAACTATCTTATTCCGACTCGCTCGTTTCTTCTTCTTCGGTTTTGGTTCGTTTTGCCAAGTTTCTAGGGATATATGATGTTCCCCTAATACGAGCCGTAATTTTCCACATTGGTTTAGAAAAACCTGGTGGTTTAGAGGTTCCCGGGTCATTGTTACAACTTAAGGACTTCGGGGGTTGACGATACATATAAAGTTCATCGGGGTTGGAATTAGATTTCTCTATTTTTATGCCCTTTCCCTTATTATTTTCTTTTGCCTTTTTAAATTCAGTTGGGGTAATTTCTATAACATCATCGGAATTCTCGTCGGAATCCGATTCATCGGAGAATTGGTAATCCTCCCAATATTTTGCTTCCTTGGCGGAAACACCATTGACCATAATTAACCTTGGTCGGTTGGTTGAGGATTTTCTTTTACTTAACCGTTTTATTATTTCCCCCACCTGTTCTATTTCTTCATCCGGTTCCGATTCTTCTTCCGGTTCCGATTCTTCTTCCGGTTCCGACTCTTCTTCCGGTTCCTCTTCGGGAACTTGTGAATCAGTCCACGAATCATTCCAATTTACATTTGACTCTTCATTATTATTAGGTGAGTCAATGGGACTTGTTCTAGAGGTAGACATCTATCACATAATATCAAACGCGTTAAGAGATTAATATATCACATAATATTCACATGTTAAAAATATATAGTTTCCAACAAAATTTGTTAAGCAATCATTTTTCAAGTAAACACGGTCGAAGTCCAGACTCACTAATGCATCCTAACAAACTCGATAAGACACACTAATGCAAAATTCTGGTTCTCTAAGACCAACGCTCGGATACCAACTGAAATGTCCCGTTCTTATTGATTAAAAACGTTCCATATTAATTGATTTCGTTGCGAGGTTTTGACCTCTATATGAGACGTTTTTCAAAGACTGCATTCATTTTTAAACAAACCATAACCTTTATTTCATCAATAAAGGTTTAAAAAGCTTTACGTAGATTATCAAATAATGATAATCTAAAATATCCTGTTTACACACGACCATTACATAATGGTTTACAATACAAATATGTTACAACAAAATAAGTTTCTTGAATGCAGTTTTTACACAATATCATACAAGCATGGACTCCAAATCTTGTCCTTATTTAAGTATGCGACAGCGGAAGCTCTTAATAATCACCTGAGAATAAACATGCTTAAAACGTCAACAAAAATGTTGGTGAGTTATAGGTTTAACCTATATATATCAAATCGTAACAATAGACCACAAGATTTCATATTTCAATACACATCCCATACATAGAGATAAAAATCATTCATATGGTGAACACCTGGTAACCGACATTAACAAGATGCATATATATAAGAATATCCCCATCATTCCGGGACACCCTTCGGATACGATATAAATTTCGAAGTACTAAAGCATCCGGTACTTTGGATGGGGTTTGTTAGGCCCAATAGATCTATCTTTAGGATTCGCGTCAATTAGGGTCTCTGTTCCCTAATTCTTAGATTACCAGACTTAATAAAAAGGGGCATATTCGATTTCGATAATTCAACCATAGAATGTAGTTTCACGTACTTGTGCCTATTTTGTAAATCACTTATAAAACCTGCATGTATTCTCATCCCAAAAATATTAGATTTTAAAAGTGGGACTATAACTCACTTTCACAGATTTTTACTTCGTCGGGAAGTAAGACTTGGCCACTGGTTGATTCACGAACCTATAACAATATATACATATATATCAAAGTATGTTCAAAATATATTTACAACACTTTTAATATATTTTGATGTTTTAAGTTTATTAAGTCAGCTGTCCTCGTTAGTAACCTATAACTAGTTGTCCACAGTTAGATATACAGAAATAAATTGATAAATATTATCTTGAATCAATCCACGACCCAGTGTATACGTATCTCAGTATTGATCACAACTCAAACTATACATATTTTGGAATCAACCTCAACCCTGTATAGCTAACTCCAACATTCACATATAGAGTGTCTATGGTTGTTCCGAAATATATATAGATGTGTCGACATGATAGGTCGAAACATTGTATACGTGTCTATGGTATCTCAAGATTACATAATATACAATACAAGTTGATTAAGTTATGGTTGGAATATATTTGTTACCAATTTTCACGTAGCTAAAATGAGAAAAATTATCCAATCTTGTTTTACCCATAACTTCTTCATTTTAAATCCGTTTTGAGTGAATAAAATTGCTATGGTTTCATATTGAACTCTATTTTATGAATCTAAACAGAAAAAGTATAAGTTTATAGTCGGAAAAATAAGTTACAAGTCATTTTTGTAAAGGTAGTCATTTCAGTCGAAAGAACGACGTCTAGATGACCATTTTAGAAAACATACTTCCACTTTGAGTTTAACCATAATTTTTGGATATAGTTTCATGTTCATAATAAAAATCATTTTCTCAGAATAACAACTTTTAAATCAAAGTTTATCATAGTTTTTAATTAACTAACCCAAAACAGCCCGCGGTGTTACTACGACGGCGTAAATCCAGTTTTACGGTGTTTTTCGTGTTTCCAGGTTTTAAATCATTAAGTTAGAATATCATATAGATATAGAACATGTGTTTAGTTGATTTTAAAAGTCAAGTTAGAAGGATTAACTTTTGTTTGCGAACAAGTTTAGAATTAACTAAACTATGTTCTAGTGATTACAAGTTTAAACGTTCGAATAAGATAGCTTTATATGTATGAATCGAATGATGTTATGAACATAATTACTACCTTAAGTTCCTTGGATAAACCTACTGGAAAGGAGAAAAATGGATCTAGCTTCAATGGATCCTTGGATGGCTCGAAGTTCTTGAAGCAAAATCATGACACGAAAACAAGTTCAAGTAAGATCATCACTTGAAATAAGATTGTTATAGTTATAGAAATTGAACCAAAGTTTGAATATGATTATTACCTTGTATTAGAATGATAACCTACTGTAAGAAACAAAGATTTCTTGAGGTTGGATGATCACCTTACAAGATTGGAAGTGAGCTAGCAAACTTAAAAGTATTCTTGATTTTATGTAACTAGAACTTGTAGAATATATGAAGAACACTTAGAACTTGAAGATAGAACTTGAGAGAGATCAATTAGATGAATAAAATTGAAGAATGAAAGTGTTTGTAGGTGTTTTTGGTCGTTGGTGTATGGATTAGATATAAAGGATATGTAATTTTGTTTTCATGTAAATAAGTCATGAATGATTACTCATATTTTTGTAATTTTATGAGATATTTCATGCTAGTTGCCAAATGATGGTTCCCACATGTGTTAGGTGACTCACATGGGCTGCTAAGAGCTGATCATTGGAGTGTATATACCAATAGTACATACATCTAAAAGCTGTGTATTGTACGAGTACGAATACGGGTGCATACGAGTAGAATTGTTGATGAAACTGAACGAGGATGTAATTGTAAGCATTTTTGTTAAGTAGAAGTATTTTGATAATTGTATTGAAGTCTTTCAAAAGTGTATAAATACATATTAAAATACTACATGTATATACATTTTAACTGAGTCGTTAAGTCATCGTTAGTCGTTATATGTAAGTGTTGTTTTGAAACCTTTAGGTTAACGATCTTGTTAAATGTTGTTAACCCAATGTTTATAATATCAAATGAGATTTTAAATTATTATATTATCATGATATTATCATGTATGAATATCTCTTAATATGATATATATACATTAAATGTCTTTACAACGATAATCGTTACATATATGTCTCGTTTAAAAATCATTAAGTTAGTAGTCTTGTTTTTACATATGTATTTCATTGTTAATACACTTAATAATATATTTACTTATCATTTAACATAATTAACCAAGTGTATCAATATCTTAATATGATTCATATGTACCTAGTAAGACGTTGTTATAACGATAATCGTTATATATATCGTTTTCGAGTTTCTTAAATTAATAGTCTCATTTTTATGTATATAACTCATTGTTAAAATACCTAATGAGATACATACTTATAATAAAAACATGTTAACTATATATATAACCATATATATGTCATCGTATAGTTTTTACAAGTTTTAACGTTCGTGAATCACCGGTCAACTTGGGTGGTCAATTGTCTATATGAAACATATTTCAATTAATCAAGTCTTAACAAGTTTGATTGCTTAACATGTTGGAAACATTTAATCATGTAAATATCAATCTCAATTAATATATATAAACATGGAAAAGTTCGGGTCACTACACTAAAGTCAAAGGGTAATGAAGTTGTTGGTACATCTGCTAATAATGTGGTGGAATGTAAAAGGTTCCCTGGTAACGATGGTGTATATCTCAAGGTTATAATAAGGTTAGTCTGACTGAAAAGTCAAAGTTGCCTTGCTGGAGCTTTGACAAAACTGGCTACTTTGAATAGGAGTCGCAAAGTTATTTTTGCTAATAAATGCCAAAGAATCTGACGCGGATACGTTGTTTAAACTTTTATTTGTTTTCAATAGTTTTTCGGGTACATAACTATGGGTAACATATGGTTGGATCATCATCTCGATTGCTCATCATTCGAAGTGTCTTCAGAAATTTTTGAAGGGTTTGAACACAAATTGTAATCGTTAACATACATTTGATGTTCTAACACTGTTTTGAAGTCAAAATATAGCTTGTGAAAGATGTAAGGATCTAAGAGTGATGATTTTGGTCATATCTCAAGTTGAATTTTGAGATTTCAAAATCAGAATATGTAATTAAATTTTAAATGAGTATGGTTGTTTTGATTTCTATAAAAGAATGTATATTATTGTGAAAGTAGGGAGTATAATGGATGATTTGCTGAATCAAATTCGAAGAATGTAACATATTAATTGTGAATTTATATATCTCTCAGGTATTACCTACCCGTTAAAAAAAAATTTCAAAATTAATATTTTGTACAAAAGAATTTTATTACAGTCTTTATGAAAATATATATATGTATATTTTCTTCAGATGTAACATAGATTTAATGAGTTAATGTTAAATTAAACTCATTTGATTTACGGTTGAAACTAGAATTGAATAATTCCTAAAGGCTTTAAAAAGTACATAACTTTTACGCAGTATTTCTTTAATGAAATTGAAATTATGAATCAATACTTCGTTATTTGTTGATGTATGATGTTCGGTTCATGGAATTCTTGTGAATTTCGCAAAGTACGAATGATGTTATCTGAAAAGTTTCGGGTACATCGATGATGAAAGTGTAAAATCAAATATATACTTGATTTATTATGAATTGGAATTTGTTGAATTGCGATAGAGATTGTAGTTAACGCTGGTTAAGTTGCGGCCGAAGGACGTACATTATTGCATATTTGTAATATGAATTAACCGAGTAGTTAAGATTCACACACAATAGCTTAGCACGGAAAGATTTATTTCAATATATATATATATATATATATATATATATATATATATATATATATATATATATATATATATATATATATATATATATATATATATATATATATATATATATATATAATACATATAATTTCTTCAGAGGGAATGAGTTAATTCTTCATAACTCGTTGATACAATATACACGTTATTGATTCGTAATGATGTCCACAGTGATTCTTGAACTGACGGAGTTTGTGATGTTATCGGTGTTGTTGAATCGGATGTTGACTGTACTGACAATGCTGGTAACACTGATGGTACTGTTGATGATGTTGGTAAAGCAAGTTTAGCTTGTTAATCACACACCATTTTTGTCAGGGTTTCTACTCTTATTTCTATCATTTTGGTTCGCTTAACTGATTTATGGTTAGGGCTAGATTAGATAATCTCTAAGACTTTAGAGATTACATAATCGCCGCGGAATGTTTCTCCAATGAAGTTATGAATTAATACTTCGTCAGTTATTGTTGTTGGTACTCCTTGGTATCTATGGTGCGTATGACGTTGATGCTCGTGGGACAGATTGTGAAGTTGAGGTTTACGACGCGGTTGTGGTTGGAGGTGGTAATGGTACTGTTGGCGTTGATGATGGTGGTACTGGTTATGCTGCTGATGCTGCTGCTGGTGTTTGTAATCTCTGCACCATATTCTCCAAAGCCACTACCCGAGCGCGAAGCTCGTTGACTTCTTCTATTACACCGGGGTTATTGTCGGTTCGGACGAGTGGATAGATAAAATCTAAAATTTGATGTAATATATAATCGTGACGAGATACTCTGGAAATGAGCGAGAACATGGTGTTTCGGACAGGTTCGCCGATAAGTGCTTCAGGTTCTTCGTCAAGAGGGCAATGTGGTGGATGGAAGGGATCACCTTCTTCTTGTCTCCAATGATTGAGGAGGCTACGAACCCATCCCCAATTCATCCAGAATAGGTGATGACTGATTGGTTGATCTATTCCGGTCACACTGCTTTCGGAGCTTGAATGGGATTCCATTTCGGAATCTGAGTGACTTGAACTGATGACGAATTCCATTTCGTACGATTAGATAAAGGATTTTTTTTTTCCGATGTGAAATGATTTTGGCTAACGGATGGTATTCTAATTACATAGAATATATATATATATATATATATATATATATATATATATATATATATATATATATATATATATATAGATCAAAAGATTTCGTAGATTACGGAGGACTTTGCGGGATATGTCAGGCAAAGTTTAAAGTAACAGATACGATAAGATATGATTTAGCAGATATGCTAAGATATGAATTTTTGTCTATACACTATTCATGCAATCAATGCAGCAAGACGTGTCTTAGACTAAAAATGATAAGCAGGTAATTTCCTGAGGATGATAAGTAGTAAATTTTCGACACAAAATGATAAGCAAAACTTTTGACATGCAGACACGGTCGAAGTCCAGACTCACTAATGCATCCTATCGACTTATCAGTTAGACACACTAATGTAGACCTGGTTCGCTAAGACCACCGCTCTGATACCAACTGAAAGGACCCGTTCATATACATTATAAACGATTCACAATAGTTGATTACATTGCGAGGTATTTGACCTCTATATGATACATTTTACAAACATTGCATTCATTTTTAAAAGACAAACTTTCTTTACATCGAAAATTGACAGGCATGCATACCATTTCATAATATCCACTATCCAACTATAAATTGATTTAATAATAATCTTTGATGAACTCAATGACTCGAATGCAACGTTCTTCGAAATATACTATGAAGGACTCCAAGTAATATCTTTAAAATGAGCAAATTCACAGTGGAAGATTTCTTTAACACCTGAGAATAAACATGCTTTAAAGTGTCAACCAAAAGGTTGGTGAGTTCATTAGTTTATCATAATCATTTATTTCCATCATTTTAATAGACCACAAGAATTTCATTTCCAGTTCTCATAAATATACGTCCCATGCATAGAGACAAATAATCATTCATATGGTGAATACCTGGTAATTGACATTAACTAGATACATATAAGAATATCCCCTATCATTCCGGGATCCTCCTTCGGACATGATATAAATTTCGAAGTACTAAAGCATCCGGTACTTTGGATGGGGTTTGTCAGGCCCAGTAGATCTATCTTTAGGATTCGCGTCAATTAGGGTGTCTGTTCCCTAATTCTTAGATTACCAGACTTTAATAAAAGGGGGCATATTCGATTTCGATAATTCAACCATAGAATGTAGTTTCAATTACTTGTGTCTATTTCGTCAAACATTTATAAAAGCGCATGTATTCTCAGTCCCAAAAATATAAAGGGTAAAAAGGCAAATGAAACTCACTATACTGTATTTCGTAGTAAAAATACATATAACGTCATTGAACAAGTGCAAGGATGGCCTCGGATTCACAAACGTATCAATATTGAGATTCAATATTGCAGGAAAGGTACGTAGATGCAACGGAAATGATAAACACTATATTGACCTCATGAGCATACCCATGAACCATACTCAATCACCTCCATAGCTATAACCCATAATTTCCTTAATCCTATCCCACTCGAAAAACTATTTCGAAATCACTCGGACAGCACTCCGTCGTAATATTTTATGTATACTAATAATATCTTGAAATAATACGGAGTAAATATATTTATGTAAATCGATTGAGAGAGTTTAGAGAAAAATATTTTCAAGTTTCTATGAAATAATAAACCTATTGAATTCTATTTATAATAGATTTTTGAATTATTAAAGTGAATTATTAAAGTATGAATTATTAAAGTGAATTATTAAAGTATGAATTATTAAAGTGAATTATTAAAGTATGAATTATTAAAGTGAATTATTAAAGTATAAATTATTAAAGTTAATTATTAAAGTATGAATTATTAAAGTGAATTATTAAAGTTAAAGTAAAGTAAAAATAAAGTAAAGGTAAAGTTTAAGTATAGTAAAAGTATAAAACTATGTACGTATAATATGCGTATAAATATATATAATATTAATTTAAATCGTTATATATATTTTATAAAATAAAATATAAATATCGTTATCTTTATCATACTAGTTAAGTAATGAGTTGTCAAAAGTGGTTGTAGATATTTATAAAAGTTATATACGTTTTAATAATAAAGTTCTTTTTAAACTGAAAACGTTTTTGTACGTTTAAAACTAAATAGATCGATCGAGTCTTTATGAGATTCAATCTTCGACTATCCTTTTTCTAGTTCTCAATGATTGACAATTTGTTCTTATTTATAAATCACTTTACCATTTTCCGAATATTGTTAAAATGGAAAGATTTCTCAAATCAACGTGGGCCTTTCAACAGAGACTTGTAATCATAATTTAATATATCTGATAATTCAATCATTTGATCTTATCTTCTAATTCCATTGATAAATATTTTGAAATAGATACAATCATATAAAGTATTTAATCTAATATTTTGTTTACGTTTCAAGTTATAATATATATACACATATACATATATAATCATATTCGTTTAATGGTTCGTGAATCGTTGGAACTTGGTCGAGGTTGAATGAATGTATGAACATAGTTTAAAATTATTGAAATTTAACTTAACAAATATTGCTTATCGTGTCGGAAACATATAAAGATTAAAGTTTAAATTTGGTTGGAAATTTTCGGGTTGTCACAGCTGGTACATTTTGTACCATATTCTCCGAATTGATTATTCGAGCGCGAAGTTCGTTGACTTATTACTCCAGGATGATTATCGGTCAAAACGAGCGGATGAATAAGGTTCAGAATTGTGGATAGAATATAATCTTGTCGAGTAACCCTGGAAATGAGACTGAAAATGGTGTCTCGAACAGGTTCGCCGGTAAACGCTTCAGGTTCATTGTCAAGAGGTGAATTCGGTTGGTGGAAGGGATTGCCTTCTGTGCGTTTCCATTAATTAAGTCGACTACGAACCCATCAGATGAATTGATAATGGCTGATTGGTTGATACATGCCGGTGATGCTGTTTTCGGAGCTTAGGTGAACATCTATGTCGGAATAGCTGTCGGAATAACTATCGGAATAGCTATCGGAATCTGAGGGACTCAAACTGGTTGCAGGATTCATCTCGTACGATCAGATGAAGGATTTTCGATAAGAAATAGATTATAGGATGTAGATTAGTACCCTGCAATACATATTTACATATGCATATAATACTAAAATCTCATAAGTTACGAAGAAAACTACGAAAGTTGTCAGGCAAAGTTACAGTAACATATACGCTAAGACATGAAGTAGCAGATACGCTAAGATATGAATTTTGTCTATACACTATTCATGCAGTCAATGCAGTAAAACGTGTCTAGACTAAGAATGATAAGCAAGTAATTCTCTAAGAATGATAAACATGTAATTTTTGACACGAAATGATAAGCAAAACTTTTGACATGCAGATAAGGTCGAAGTCCAGACTCACTAATGCATCCTAACAACTATCAGTTAGACATACTAATGCAAGACCTGGTTCACTAAGACCACCACTCTGATACCAACTATGAAAACCCGTCCTAATCCATCCAGACGAAGTCCATATCGATTATAAACGATTCACAACAGTTGATTACATCGCGAGGTACTTGACCTCTATATGATACATTTTACAAACATTGCATTCGTTTTTGAAAAGACAATCTTTCATTTCATCGAAAGTTGAGGGCATGCATACCATTTTATAATATATCTAATATAATTGACTTAATAATAATCTTGATGAACTCAACGACTCGAATGCAACGTCTTTTGAAATATGTCATGAATGACTCCAAGTAATATCTTTAAAATGAGCAATTGCACAGCGGAAGATTTCTTTCGTACCTGAGAATAAACATGCTTTCAAGTGTCAACCAAAAGGTTGGTGAGTTCATTAGTTTAACATAAATAATCATTTTATAATTTTAATAGACCACAAGATTTCATATTTCCATTTCTCATAAACATACGTCCCATGCATAGAGACAAAAATATCATTCATATGGATTGAACACCTGGTAACCGACATTCACAATATGCATATTAGAATATCCCCATCATTCCGGGATCCTCCTTCGGACATGATATAAGTTTCAAAGTACTAAAGCATCCGGTACTTTGGATGGGGCTTGTTGGGCCCGATAGATCTATCTTTAGAGTTCGCGTCAATTAGGGTGTCTGTTCCCTAATTCTTAGATTACCAGACTTAATAAAAAGGGGCATATTCGGTTTAATAATCCAGCCATAGAATGTAGTTTTAAGTACTTGTGTCTATTTCTTAAAACAGTTATAAAAGTAGCGCATGTATTCTCAATCCCAAAAATATATATTGCAAAAACATTTAAAAAGGGATTAATGAAACTCACCTAATGTATTTTGTAGTAAAAATACATATGACTATATTGAACGACGCAGGGTTGGCCTCGGATTCACGAACCTATATCATTTGTGTATATATATTAATATACATAATCATAATCGAATAAATATATATAACTTTCTTAGTTATATCGTCTTTATGTTAATAACTTATATGTTCTATGTAATTATTATATATATTTTAACTAAATAAGATATTAAATTTGTTATGTTTTATATATTAAATATATATATATATATATATATATATATATATATATATATATATATATATATATATATATATATATATATATATGTATCATTTATTTGTTAAAACAGTATTTTAACAATACCAATATAATATTTGAATTAATACAATGTTAATACTAATATTAAATATAATGATAACATTAGTAGTTTTAATAAGATTGATAATTTAATAATAATGGTAATAAAATTAATAATTTTGATATCATTACATAATACTTAATAATAATAATAATTATAACAATCTTATTACTAGTGGTAATCCTAATAATAATACTTTTATTCATAATAATAATAAGTCTAAAATGATACTAATACTAATATTTACGAAAATAATAATAATTTGTATTATTTTCCTAATACTATTATTAATAAACCTTTCCATCATAGTGACAATAATATTGAAGTTTTGAAATTACCAATAATATCAGGATAATACTCATAGTAATAATAATAATAGATCTAATACTTTTAATTATGATAATAATAAGAGTAATTATGATACTTATAATAATATTTATAATGTTAAATTGTATTATGTTCATAATAACGTTAACAATAATAATAATAATAACAATAACAATAATAACAATAATAATAATGAAATAATAATAATAATAATAATGAATAATAACAACCTTTGAAGAAAGCCCTAAAAAAAAAAACGTTGCTGACGGGACTCGAACCCAAGACCTCTCGAACACCCAAACTAACACTTAACCATTGAGCTGCGGTTCATATATCTATTTAACTCTACCCAGTAATATATTAAAAATATCCTAGTCTGTTTCCCTTTTCTTTCTTCCCTTCCATTGAAATCAATCGACCAAGATCATTCAATTACTCCTCACGATTTGATTTTTATAATTTTGTGACAAAACATAACAGCGTATAACTGCTATATCGAATTAACAATCATCAGATAAAAAAAAAAACACAGCCTCAATATCTGAGGTTCTGCTCGTCGCTAGCAAAAGAAGAAAAGAAAAATGATTTTTGATTTGTGGTACATTTTAGCCAAAGGTTACAACATCAATTACTTTTCAAATTACACTTAGAATCTATAAAAATTATCAATTTAGTTTGATACCTAAAAACAAGTACGAATTTCTTCATGAACAAATTCATTGACTTTTTGATAAATAACTTTGATTCCAAAATTCTCGTTCGTTATTACGAATTGATAGCTCAATTTTTGCAGAAAATTTGAGTGAATGCTTCCTAACAGAACTGTAATTCTAATTTTTGAAATTGATTTGAATTTAGACATTTGATAAAAAAAGAAAAAAGTAATATAGAGGTATCGAGCTGTGTAACCCTTTTATTTCTATTTTTAATTTTTCAATTTGCAAAACATATAGCATCTTAGAAGGATATAAATCGAATAATTGATGCAGAGACAAGATTTGATCAAAAGTTCTTTTGTAGTGACAATTTTGAAATCGTGGTTTGTCATATGCAGAAGAAAACGAGAGAGAGGAAAAAAAAAGGCAATGATATAAGACAGGTTCATTCATCCGATTTTTTTAATACATATATACAATTAATATGGATAATTATAAAATATAAAGTAAAATATATTAATAATAACACAGACTATTTATTAATAATAAGATACTACTACTAATAGTATTAAATGATAAATAATTAATAATATTAATGTACCTAATAATACTAAAAGTAATAATAAGATTAATCATAATATCAATATAATACAAATTATAATAAGAATAATGTTAAAAGTAATAAAATAATGATAAAAAAAATTATAAATGAGAATGATGATTTTTAGTAAATATAATATTAAAATCATAATAATAACTAAATTATAAATTTTACTACTATATATAATAATACTAGTATTAATAATGATAACAATAATATGACAATATAAATAATAACAATAATGATAATACAAATAATAATTAGGATATAATAAGTTACATATATCAAATCTCATATCTATATCTTTTGTATTTGAAATAATAATAATATCAGTAATATGGATAGTAATATTAATATTAATCTTAATATTAATACTAATAATGTGAATAACAATGTAACAACTTTTAAACTTAAAATTTTAATATATTAACTTTATAATTTGTTAAGTATGTAATACTTAGTTTATATAATAAGATAATTGAATGTTTAATATTTATGTATTTTATATATATACAGTACAATACATATAATATTAATTACATATAAATGTCATTTTAAATAATACTTTAGTTGTGTTTATATATTAATTTATTTTTTAAATTATATCTTATTATTTCAAATTAATATATACACTTTTATTTAGTTATATATATGTATATATATAAACAACAATTGTTCGTGAATCGTCGAACACAGTCAAAAAGGTAATTGATTACATGAGTAAAATTCCAAAACTTTTAAGACTCAATATTACAGACTTTGCTCATCGTGTCAAAACCATATAAGATTCAAGTTTTAAATTTGGTCGGAAATTCCCGGGTCATCACAGTACCATACAACACCTTAATGCATATTATTTGTATACATATCAAAAATAAGTTGTGTACATAAATCATCATCACGCATAAAATGATACTTGAATAAAAGAAATTACTACGGATTTATATTTACATCAAATTAGTAAAAATATTACAAAATCTAAAATATATATACCATAAAATTCTAACATATCATATGATTTGTGCAAAAATACCCAACTCATACGCCCAAAAACAAGACATGCATTTCGGTATCGGCCATTGAGTTTCCCACCCATCATGAATTGGAGTATAACCATTGTTGCCCTTGATAGGGCAGCGTGTTGCCACATCATCAAAAGGATGGCGGTTGAATCTCCATAACCCCCCCCCCCCCACACCAAACCTAAAACCTTAGTTCTCACTGAAACCACCACATCCGGCACTACCCATGGTGGGAATGTTCGATCAAGAATTTGGAATCCGATGTCCTTGTCCTCTATTTTGTGAGAGGCGAACATGACCAAACCATAAACATAACATGCCTCCTTAAGTTGCATGTTCGAAGCTTTATTTAATAAACGAAGCCCTTCATATATGTAATTACCATCGAAATAACCCCTTAAACCATATAGAAAAAGCGCATTAGGGTTTCCTAAAATAAAACATAGAAGGATCATATTGACTAACTTAGGGTGATCAAACCATAATAAATGCCACAACGTATCAAGAGAAATCCTTTCATAAACCAAAAGATGCTCCGAGTGCTTCAAAAAATCTTTGCAAACCCTCTTGCATCTGAATAACTGGTCGGATGAATCCTGACCAACTCTAGATAAGATCTCCACAAGCATATCTTGTGAAAGAGCTTCTAGAATGTTCGGTTGACTAACGTTAACATCGATTTTTTGTTTTTTTGCGATATGACTATCCATTTATGTTTTTTGATTGATCAAAGTAAAAAATATGAAAATTTTCTAGTTTTGTGTTTGGTGATAGAGAGATGTTTATGTAGTAGAAGGATATGGGAAAAGTCACCAGAAGGGAGAGAAATATTCAACTTGCTGTCTTTTTTTAAAGCTGATTTTTGGTGCATTCAAATGACGTCATAAGTTGCCACATGTGCACTAATGATGATTTTATTTTCTTATTTTTTTTAACAAAAGGAAGAACATTTTATTACTCCAGATAACAAATATTTACACATGCCAACGTTTTATTGTATGAGATATGGGATAGATTTTGTTTTTTTTTTGAAAGGAAATTTTTTTTTGATATATCACAAATGTTTACACATATAACTATATGAACTAGTAACACGAACGGACGACCACGAATGGACGAACACGAAATATTTACAAAAGACCATGACAAAATTTTGATGTTATAATGGCATCCCCTAATGATGCAAACCTAACATGTGAATAATTTGAAATATTTTTAAAATCTCTAAGCGTCACAAAGTTTTTGACACTTCAAAGCATTTATGTGTTACAACTTACAAATGTCAAAAATAAAATCATCAACTAGATAAATAATAATTTTATTTGTTTGGAAAAATACTCGTGTGATGTAAGACTCAATGTTTTGGCGGGTTTTTTTTTTTAAATTTTATATTTGAGATATTTTAGTGTACAATATTTCATTTTCGCTCAAAAGAAACCTAAAAAAAACTTTCATTATATTTTTAATTAATAGTTCTAATAAAAAAAAAAACTTACAAGAAAGCTCTCAACAACCACCAAATCCTCCATGATGAAATCAGGTTTTTGTTTCTTCTTGATCAGCATTTACCTTTCTTTAAACTTATCGATACACTTTATAAGGGTTTATCGATATCAAAACCTGATTGATTTTACTTAGGGTTTACTCTGTTGTTTTTAATACACTTTAAAATGAACCAATTAATGGATCTGCATGAAATTATGTTCTTTATTTGCACATTAGGGTTTATATGCATCTGTTTGTTTGCAGGTGTAATCAATTTACAACTATACACATATATGCAGGTGTAATTAATGCCACGAGGTCTATTAATAATTTAGGGTTTATATGCATCTGTTTGTTTGCAGGTGTAATCAATTTACAACTATACACATATATGCAGATGTAATTAATGCCATGAGGTCTACTATGAATTTAGGGTTTATATGCATCTGTTTATTTGCAGGTGTAATCAATTTATAACTATACACATATATGCATCTGTTTGTTTGCATCTTTTAAGGAAACAATGATCTGTTCGCATACTCCTTCAATTTATCGCAAAAGCCCTTTAGATGAAATAGAAGTATCTGATGATAGTCCAGATCGATGTTGTAGTCATCAGTGAAAGTGACAAATGTTTGAGTGACTTAGAGGCTCACTAACCATAGACATCAGAGTTCTTTCTCTCAGGTAACAAGCATTTTGAAAGCGACAAATGTTTTTACTCTGCTTGTTCCTGAGAGAAATAACTATGATCTCTATGGTCTGATTATGGAATTGTGACTCAATGCATTGCTAACATGAGGGTCAATGATCAGTATTTGACTAATGTACTGCTGAAAAGGGGAAGTGATTCTCACACACTGCTTTTTGATCCAGTATTTGACAAATTCAGTTTTTTATATCCATATTATTGACAAATAATTATAAATTGTTTAACAAATATAATGCTAATGTGATTTAGATGCTGCCTAAGGAGTTTAATGATATCCCGAAACTAAAGGCAGATTGCAAATATGAATGTCTCGATCTCAACGAAAAAACTCATATATGAGGTTGAAGCAGACCAAAGGTGTAAGGAAGAAATTGTTTGTTTGTGGAGGTTGGTATAAGTTTGTGAATACAACTGGCTACTATTCGGAACATAGGTGTCTGATTGGGTTCGGCCGCAACGATCTGAGGTTTTTCATGATCCTGGATGGAACTCACCCGGTTGAATGATTTATTTAGATTTGGTATCTTTTGTATTTTGATGGTTATGTAATTATTAAACACTTTAGGATAAAACTTATGGTAGCTTTATAATTGTGGAATAGTTTGTCATGTAATTGGACTTTATCATATGGCCATCGATGAATGATGGTAATTTTTGGAACATGCAATGCTCTCCCGTGAAAGGTGAATGCATAATGAATACCCATTGAAACACTTGCAAACATTTCTTAGACGCAAAGCGCGTGAACCACTTACATCTTGTTGTGAACAATTAAACACATAATTTGAAGCCAAAACACTTTCATTATGAATGAAACATCATTAATTAAATCATTAACTAACATCATTCATTAAAATTAAAATACCTAAAATAATACTGATCGAGTACATAATACTACTCCGTAATTAATAGTATGAGGTGGTAAAGTGTAAATTAATACGGAGAGTGTGTACAGATGACTGATGTGAAAAGGTTCTCAGGCAAAATAGTTCCCACTTTTTCATTTTCAACCGATCTCTTCATTTTCAACCGATCTCTTCATCCTCGAGTTACCAGACACTTCAGTAACAGGTTAGGGTTTTATATAATCTTGAAGAAATTTTTCCTTCATAAAATTAATTATTTTGTTGATCGTGTTATGATTGTGTGAATAGGTTTATATACTTGTTTATATTGTTGATTAGATTCCATGTTTAAGGTTTTTACATGAACAGTTTTAAAAAGAATACATATTTTGGTGAAATTGACTATTTGTAGTTATTTTGGACATTAAGTTTTTTTAAATAGAACTGATCTTGCATGTATTCAGTCTCAAAGTATATGCATAAATAGATTAACTGCTGTCAATAGAAATTAGTTTAAGTATATAAATAGATTCCGAGTTCTTGAGTTACAGACGTTAGTTTAAGTATATAAATAGATTCTGAGAATACGTTAGTAAGATTTAGCATTTTATAGTGTGTACAAAATAATTAGGTTAATATGTTTTTGAAATAGTCATTTTTGTTGAGTATTTGATCCATCCACATTCTTTATACATGGACATTTCTAAGTACATGCATGGATCAATATCAAAATATTTGATATATATTGTTTTTAGCTTTTCAGACAGAACAGATTCATCATGTACTTAAGCATGGATTAGGCGATTCCTCCTTCGTTCATCCATATAATACTCGAGGCAGATGAAAATGAAGTGGTATGGGTTTTTCATCAATAGTAGTAATAGTCTTAAACTTATATTCTCATCGGGCTTATAAATAAAAGATTTATAATCATATTGTTTTGTTTTGTTTATGACAGCAACTGCCATATCATTGGTTTAGATATTATTATGAGCTCATGAAGCCTAGGCATAACGTTTGGATACACACTCTACAGGGTTATGCTTCTGAAGTTGGTTTTCGATGCAATGAGGATCGACAATTGTGGCTAAGCACATGGTAGAGTAAGGTCATCACAGATCTTAAGTTTAAAAAGGGTGATATCCTTTGTTTCACTGCCATGGACAAAGAAAATTATGATTTGGTCATCTATGGTCCAGATATGGCTCCAAGGAATTTTTTCAACCCTTCCAAACAAAGTGGACCTATGACTAAAATTCAGAGTACAGTCTTTGACACACAACCATACAGGCGATTCCCTTCGTTCATGATTTTTTTCGCCAATCTTACTGATGCAATAATGGTATGGTTTTTCTTCAATAATACCACAATTTTAAATTACATTTATTATTAAAAACTTAAGAATTTTTTAATTTCATTCAGTTTCATTAATTTAAATATTATTTTATATAGACACTGCCAGAAGTATGGGTAAGAGCATTTCGTGGGAGGTCACGGCCCAAAGATTAGATTACCATTCATTTTCAAGGATGGTATAAAAAATATGTGGCATACTTGTGGATGAAGATGAGTGTCTTATATGGTCAGATTGGGAATCGGTGGTTAAGGAGCTTCAAATGTATCCATGTGATTGTATGATTTTTTATGCAATCGATGATCTTAATCTACAGCTTGTGCTTTATAATCAACATGGTAGTGAGAAAGGTCATTTATTGTATGGGATGATGAATCATATCGATGAAGCTGTTGAATGGCAAAAACCATGTTTAAACAATCCTGTTCAACCTAATGAGTGTGGTCCAAGCAAAGTTTAGATCATTGAGATTGATGACAGTTCAGATGAAGAAGTAAATGATGAAGGTGATAAAAAGATGAACGATGTCCATGTTGGTCAGCCACCTAATCTTGGAGAGATTCCCGTGCAGCCAGATCATCATCATCCTTTTCATGTTTTTGATCACAAAATTTGCGGTGGCAAAGTTTGGGTACGTTACTTATCTCAACTTATTATATATTAATTAAATGTTCTCTTATTTTGTTTAGTATGTATTGTTAATTGAGTTTATTATTTTTATATAGATGCTTTTTGTTAATACATATTTATTCACCCTAAACTATTTTCATACTCTTTTATTTATACATGTAATGTAATGTAATACATTTTGTTTAACGTCTTCCGGAGGAAGTTATTGTACTACCTGGTCTTGAAAGTGGCAATCGCGTCAATTGCTTTAACCAGAATGGAGATCGATGGAGATGGCTTTTGTGTGAGGAGATTGGGAAGAAGAAGCCTAACTTGTGTGTGTCAATTGGATTTCCACAGTTTCGGGAAGATAATGGACTAAAAGCCGGTGATCAATGTTTGTTCAGTTACATAATCAATGAGCATGCTTTCTATCTCCTTCATGTTTACAACAATGAAGATGATTCAAACAATTCAGATGTTTAAGTTTATGATATAAACTAAGAACCATGTGTTTGTGTTTAGTTGTTGTAATTTGTATGTATGTGGTAGAACAATGTCATGTTTTGCTGGGTTAAACAGTAAGTAGGCATATTTTGTACCTTGGCTTATGTTGAGGGTATTTTGTAGTATTACGCTGACTTTAATACTAAACTGTACACTACCATTTTCCTAAATAGCTTAACAAAACACAATTTGAGGCTCGCTTTGAATGGAAGAGTCTAACAATGAGCCTTTCACATTTTTGTATACCAAATACGAGTTAAGAAGTGACTTTATACAAACTGAATTTGTAATAACCATCATCCAAAAAAACTGCGACATCGCGCCGTCCAAACATTCTGTAGTTATTAAACGCTTTAGGATAAAAGTTATGGTAGTTATTAAACACATAATTTGAAGCCAAAACACTTTCATTATGAATGAAACATCATTAACTAACATCATTAATAACATCACACCAAAATAGCAAGAACAGTTACATACATTCATCTAACTATCGAAATAGCAACTAAAACACATAAGACAGCCACAATTGCTATCATAGCTAAAAACAACTTATCATACATTCATCTAACCTTTAATGCTGGGATTCCATGAGGGGAAGCTTTAGAGAAAATGGCACAGGTTCGAGTCCCGGGGGGTGCAGATTATTACCTTTGACTCTTGGGTTTGCCTTCGGGCAGTAGGTCGGCCTGCCATTGTGCCTGCTGTGTGGTGCACATGTGCAGTGATCGATCCCTTGTACGTTGGGTAATAGTCCGAGCCTCCGGAGGATGCCTTCGGGATAGGCTCGTGCCTGCCGCTCATGGGAAACTCAGTGGAGGGTTTTACAGGCATCCGACCCTTGCGGGGTGGGTTGCCAAAAGGTAACACAGGGTTAAGGTGTCCCTGCCAATCTACACTTTTTAGAGAACTTATCATAAACTTTCAGTTTTGTCTTTAAAATAGCTACTTCTTCTGTGAGTTTCGAATCTTCAACATCATGAATTCGAGGGTCCAATTTCTTAGTTTCCAAATGCATTTTGTATAGCAGATCTTTGTAATATGGATTTAGAAGCTCATCATCAAGAAACATAAAAAATTTACACTTTCTTTGTTTATTCTGCAAAAGAAACAATCAATTGGGGAAAAAAATTAAAAACTTAAAATTAGGGCAAATTGAGCACTTACAAATATTGGACACACGACGAATCTTCTTCCTGGGTTTGCTTGAGTCCATGCAATTCCATCATGTACTCGATACCTACAATCACAATATTTTCTTCCTGGCATTGGATTCGTGTTGTTTGAAGAGTACAACCAATGAGCACCCATGGTTTGAGACTTGAGTTAGCTAGGTTTGAAAAGTACTGAGTAAATAAAAAAAAGATAACAATTAATGCTTTAACTATTGATCGACGATCATGTTTTTGGGCCATGTTGTTTGGGCCAAACAAATAAAAAATGAATTCATTAAATATGGGCCAACCACGATTCCCAGCTGAAAGTCCGATCTGTTATACACACATTTTTAACAAAAGTGAAATAATACGACTTAAATAGTAAATGTCATAAGAGCATTTTTTTCGCAACCACAATTTAAGGGTCCTATGATAATTAGGACCTTAAATACCCAAACGTCCTATTCTTATGACCTTATATCTTGTTGGTCACTCATTATGAGACACCAACACGATAATGTCCTAATAAGTCCATTTTCTCGCAACCACAATTTAAGGTTCCTATGATAATTAGGACCTTAAATACCCAAGCGTCCTATTTTTATGACCTTATTATCTTGTTGGTCACTGATTATGAGACACCAACAAGATAATGTTCTAATAAGTCCATTTTTATGCAACCACAATTTAAGGGTCCTATGAGAACTAGGACCTTAAATACACAAGTGTCGTATTGTTATGACCTTATATCTTCTTGGTTACTAATTATGAGACACCAACAAGATAATGTCATAATAAGTCGATTTTTATGCAACTACAATTTAAGGGTCCTATCAAAATTAGGAGCTTAAATACCCAAAGGTCCTATTGTTATGACCTTATTATCTTGTTGGTCACTCATTATGCGACACCAGCAAGATAATGTCCTAAGAAGTCCATTTTTATGCAACCACATGTTAAGGGTCCTATGATCATTAGTACCTTAAATATCCAAGCGTCCTATTGTTATGACCTTATTATTTTGTTGGTCATTAATTATGAGACGCCAACAAGATAATGTCCTAATAAGTCCATTTTTATTCAACCATAATTTAAGGGTCCTATGAGAATTAGGACCTGAAATACCCGAGTGTCCTATTATTATGAACATGTGTATCAAATAAATGACTCACGCGTCCTACGATAATATGACCAAAACGTTATGTGTCCTATTATATAGATTTTATTACACCAGTTTATACAATCATATCATAGTGTGACTCACCTTCTAAGTGTCCTATAAAAATATAGAATAATAGGACCCCAACTAATAATGTGTCATATTAAACACCTTTATAGGACCAAGATTATAGGCGTATCTAATAATATGACCCAAAAATCATGTGTCCTATTCTGTAACTTTTTAAGACCCCACTTTATAAGCGTAACATGTTTTAGGACATCACTACTTTTGCATATATCTAATGAGACCCCCAGAATTGCTCCATTCCAAACTAGGGTTTCTAAGGACGCTTTTTTAGCGGGGTCCCAGACGAGGGGTCCTAAGATAACAGTTTTCTTGTAGTGTTTTAAAAATAGAAAAATGACTTTGTCGATGTTGAAACTATTTCGAATGGCCGCATCCTTTTAGGAAGTCTTGCTCGTAGTGCTTTTCGCTAGTCATCGTGCGAAAATGGATCCAATCTTTAACCAAAATTGCTTTATCACATTGGCCACATAATTCAGCATAATTATGTGGCAAACATAATGCGTTCAAAAATTTGTTCTGCGACCATGAATTATTATCGAAACAAAACTATAGTCAAATATATTCGTATTCAGTATGAAATTTTAAAACAAAAACAATAATAGAGTTATGGATTGAGAGATATCAAAAAGTGCCAATAAAATCTTTGAACTATTAAACCAAGATGTCGCAAAAAGTGTAAGGATTTATGGAAAGTGGGGCGATATTAACCTCAGAAAGATTCTCAATGTACCGAAATTCAATGTTACATAAATAACAAGTATCAAAATGGTATTTTAATATGCATAAAAATTCAAATGCAAAGGTAATAATTATCAAAATGTCTGAAAGTTCAAAATGCACCTTTTAAAAATAGCAAAACAACTTTTTCGGCGTTGAAACTATATCGAATGGCAGAAACCCTTTAGGAAGTCTTGCTAGTAGTGCCTTTCTTTAGTCATCATGCGAAAATTTTTCCAAACTTCAATCGAAATTGTTTTATCACATTGGCCACATAAGTCTGCATAATTATGTGGCAAACATAATATGTTCAAAAATGTGTTTTGCGGCCATGAATTATTATCAAAACAAAACTATAGTCAAATATATTCGCATTCACTACAAAATTTTAAAAAAAAACAATAATAGAGTTATGAATTGAGAGATATCAAAAAGTGCAACTAAATAATTAAACCATTAAACCAAGATGTCGCAAAACATGTAAGGATTTATGGCTATTGGGTGATATTAACCTCAAAAAGATTCTCAATGTACCTAAATTCAATGTTACATAAATAAAACGTATCAAAATGGTATTTAAATATGCATAAAAATTTAAATGCAGAGGTAATAATTATCGTAAAATCTGAAAGTTCAAAATTCACCTTTTAAAAATAACAAAACGACTTTTTTGGCGGTGAAACTATTATAAATAGCAGCAACCCTCTACGAAGTCTTTCTCGTAGTGCCTTTCTCTAGTCATTGTATGAAAATTGGTCCATTCTCAACCGAAATTGATTTATCACATTGGCCACATAATTCAGCATAATTATGTGGCAAACGTAATGTATTCAGAAATGTGATCTGCAGCCATGAATTATTATTGAAACGAAACTATAGTTAATATATTCGCATTCAATATCGAATTTTAAAACATAACAATAATAGAGTTATGGATTGAGAGATATCAAAAGGTGCCACTAAATATTTGAACAATTAAACTAAGATGTCGCAAAATGTGTAAGGAATTGTGGCTAGTGGAGTTATATTAACCTCAAAGAGATTCTCAATGTACCTAAATTCAATGTTACATAAATAATAAGTATAAAATATGTATTTAAATATGCATAAAAATTCAAATGCAAAGGTAATAATTATCAAAAAATCTGAAAGTTCAAAATTCACCTTTTAAAAATAGAAAAATGACGTTTTTGGCACTGAAAGTGTTACTGATGGAAGCAACCCTATGGGAAGTCTTTCTCGTAGTGCTTTTCTCTAATCATCGTGCGAAAAAGGATCCATTCCTCAACCGAAATTGATTTATCACATTGGCCACATAATTCAGCATAATTATGTGGCAAACGTAATGTGTTCAAAAATGTGTTCTGTGACCATGAATTATTATCGAAATGAAACTATAGTCAAAATATTCGCATTCAATACAAAATTTTAAAACTAAAACAATAATAGATTTATGGATTGAGAGATATCAATAAGTGCCACTAAATAATTAAACAACTAGACCAAGATGTCGCAAAACGTGTAAGGATTTGTGGCAAGTGGGGTGATATTAACCTTAAAAAGATTCTCAATGTACCTAAATTCAACGTGACATAAATAACAAGTATCAAAACGGTATTTTAATATGCATAAAAATTTAAATGCAAAGGTAATAATTATCAAAAAATCTGAAAGTTCAAAATGCACCTTTTAAAAATAGCAAAATGACTTTTTCGGCGTTGAAAACTATATCTAATGGCAAAAACCCTTTAGGAAGTCTTGCTAGTAGTGCCTTTCTCTAGTCATCGTGCGAAAATGGATCCAATCTTCAACAGAAATTGTTTTATCACATTGGCCACATAATTCAACATAATTATGTGGTAAACGTAATGTGTTCAAAAATGTGTTTTATGGCCACGAATAATTATCAAAACGAAACTATAGTCAAATATTGTAAGACTCGAATATTTTACATACATAAAGTGTATATATAGTGTACATAAGTATGGTGGAAGTGTAGTGTCACCTGGTAGTTCACCTAGAAATTTAGTGTCATTTAGAACTTCACCTGGAAGTGTAGTGTCACCTGGAAGTTCACCTGAAAGTTCACCTGGAAGTTTAGCGTCACCTGGAAGTTCACCTGGAAATAATTCATTTTAATTAAAGAACAAGGAGGGGCAAATGAGTCTTTTCGCGTATGAATGGATCTAGGGCATTTATCATCAATTTTGGGTTGGTTGAGAGTCATAACCACCCAACACCAACCTCATCTTCTCTCCCATTTACTCTAGAGAGAGATTAGAGATAGAAAGTTAGATCTTGTGAGATTTGAAGCGGTTTTGGCTAGATCGAATTGCCTCCTTTCATCTTTAGTTTTGTAGTGGTAAGTCTCTATCTCATTTTTAAGAGTTAATTTGTGTTTAATGCGTTTAATATGAGGCTAGGTTGTGTTAAACCCTAACTAGTGAAAGATTTGGGGTTTATGGTTTGGTTTAAAGTGTAAGAACCAAATTAATGAAGATTTTGTGTTCAAAGGTTCAAGTGTTAGTGTTTATGAACTTGTAGTGTGGAAGTTAAAGATTAACTTGTTGAAAAAAGGGGTTTTTGTGTGTTTAACTTGCAAAATCTTGAATTTGACCATTTGGGTGTCAAAATGAGTTTTGTGTATAAATCGGGATAAAATGCCTTTAAGTATCAAAAGAGGTGTAATTAGACATTTCGGGAATGCGGGAAGTAGTCTCGTTACTTGGGACTTTGGAGTATCGTTAAAAGTGTAAAAATGCGTATTTTGCACTTTGTGTCGATTTTGGGCGGGTCAAGAGTCAAATGGCCTAGACATTGATGATTATGATATTGTAATAGGTTGATTTCATTATCGGTTGAAGCATACTAGCTTGAAATCCTTTAATCGACGAATAAGGTGAGTGGAATAATTATGCATGTATGTATATGGTGTATTTATTTGCGTGCTATGGTATGAACCACGGAGCCGGTAGTGCCATAGCATGTGCGAGTGTTCTATGATGTGAACCACGGAGCCGGTAGCATCATGGTGCGTATATTGTAGTGTGAACCACAGAGCCGGTAGCACTATGGTACGTGTGTTGTCGTGTGAACCACGGAGCCGGTAGCACTATAGCACGAGTTGTTGAGGTGTGAACCACGGAGCCGGTAGCGCCTCAACGAGAGTATGACTCGAGTTGTGATGTGAACCACGGAGCTGGTAGCATCATGAGAATGCCTATGGTGTGAACCACAGAGCCGGTAGCACCATGATGCGCGTGTGGTTAACCATATGGTTGGAGTTGTGTTGTAGTGTAACATATTGTATTGTTCCGATTATATGCTATTGATTATGCTAGTTCCGATTATATGCTATTGGTTATTTATAGTGACCCGACAAAATCGTCATTGACGGTGTTGCTACTTAGGTCCCGTTACGTGGTCATAAGTCTTTAAAACAACGTTTAACCAAAATATGTCGCATTCATTTCATATGTAAAGGTGTTTCAAAGTTTACAAAGTAGTTCAACGACTAATACAATACAACATTTTTAAGTACAAATGAAACTTATGCGACACGATTTAATGTATAGTCAAAAGACGCTCCATGTATGCAAGTATACTCGACATGCAAGCAAGAAACAAAATAGAGTGCGGAAGCATTTAACACATATCGTTCAAGGACCTGAGAAAAACATAGAAAATCTGTCAACGAAAACGTTGGTGAAATCATAGGTTTAGTAAGTGAGTACGTAAGTAAGTAAGTGGAACCACGAGATTTATAACGTTGAAGTAATAGTAAAATCATTCTAAAAATTGTTATCATGAGAACCCAATTATCAAGGCTTAACTAACATTACCCCATCACATAGTGTTAGAACCTACACTTATTCTCGAAAATATATTTCATCTGAATAACGGTAGCGAACCGTCTGAATGAGGGTTTGTGAAACCCATATGGCCATACAACATAAGTTCTCGCTTACACCTGGCAAGTGTAACTAATGATAATCGAATTAAGGCATTTTTGTTCTAACTCGTACATAGAATATTTGTTTCCGTAATTGTGTTCACTTTGTAAAACGAAACGTTTATGTTTTCTCATCCCAAATGTAAGTTTTAAAGAGTAAAAGGGGGACTATGATCTCACCTTGAGTGCACGAATGTAAATGTACTTCACAAGTAAACGTGTGCAAGAAAGAATGCTAGTCTCGACCTAAAAAATAGGTTGTATCAATATGGGTAAACATGAAGTCGGTCAAAGTTGTTCAATTAGTCCTATGGCTCGTTACGACCCGATTATATAGCATGAATCAAATTGTCACGTTTCATGCAAGGTACAAGTATAAAAGCGAGTTAAAACGATTGCATAAGTATTTGGTTAAGTTTGATTAAAAGTCAACTTTGGTCAAGTCAAAGTCAACGAAAAAGTCAACACATTCGGGTCGGGTCTTGAACTATTTTTTTGAGCTAATTATTCATATATAAGCATGTTAGAACAAGTTACATGTTAATCGGAGGTGCATAGCATAGTTGGAATTAAACAAAAAAGTGCGAAGTTGAACAGCCCCTGAACACGGCTTATGTCGCGACGCGACATTGTGTGGCCGCGCCGCGCCAATTTTAACTACCCATCCTAAAACAATCTTTTTGTTTTAAGACTCTCAAATAAAACAGAAACGAGTAAGATTCAGTTGAATTAGATTATGTAACAGAAATCAAGAAAAAAATAATAATTTAAAACTGTAAATAGTCATGTTCTTGAGTTTTTATTAACTCAATATCTGAATTCGATTATTAGAATGTTTTAGAAAAAATTTATAACACGAAAAAGGTTGTAAATAGCTCATAGAAACTTTATCAACCATCAATTTAATTTGAATCATAACTGATAACGTGAATTCGATGGAAGAAATATGGTTGACTTTTTATTTCACAAACTTTGACTCAGAAATTAAGATTTGATTTGAGAAATTGGATCGTAATACTTTGCAGAAAGTTTAAACATATCAATCCAAATATATCTGCATTATTACTTTTTGCAAATTCATTTGAAATCGAGGTTTTTTTTGTAATTTAAGTAAGAAACGGGGTAAAAAGAGGTGTAAAGGATATTTCGGTTTAAATTCGTGGAATGCAGTGGATAATGTATAATGTGCCAGTTGTGAAATCATGTTGAATCACTAATTGATCAAATTTGTAAGGTAGTAAACATGATATCGACTGGTAACAAATTATAGATCTGACTATATTTTCACATATATATCTGTATAATTGTTAGTATACATCGTATATTTATATAATCATCTGTATATGTATTCATATATAAATATATAACTGTATGAGTATGCATAAAATTTTGTTTTTCTAAATCTGTTACTATATATGTATATATACATTTATATAATTCATAAATATTTATAATTAGTAAATATTTTAATATTATTAATAATACTATTACTAATATTACTTATAATAATAATATTATTAATAAAAGACTAGTAATAATAAATGATAAATAATAATCTGATAGTATTAATACTAATAATGATAATTTTAATTACTAATAATGACAACAATATTATTAATGATAATAATAATCTTATTAGTTATATTAATATTAATATTATTAATGCTGATAATAATATGAATAATATAACAACTTATACATGTCAAATTTTATATATATATTTATATCTCATATTTAAATTAATAATATTAATAATACAAATACTAATTTTAATATTAAAATTAGTAACAATAATGAAAGTAATGATAATAACATAACATTTATGTTTTAACTTATAATTACGTATAATATATTACTTTTAAACTATATTAACATTTATTGAATATATAATACCACAATATGTTAATAACTATAAATAGAAATTATATATAGGTTCATATTAATATATATGTAACTATATATATACATATATATATATATATATATATATACATATATATATACATATATATATATGTATATATATATATATGTATATATATATATATATGTATATATATATATATATATATATATATGTATATATATATATATATATATATATTCATTTTAATATTAACTTATTTATTCTAATTATTATTTATATTATGAATCCAATTAACTATATTATATTTATACATATTTATATTTATATTTATTTTTATATATATACCTGTTATTTACACACAAATGTTTGTGAATCGTCGGGAATAGTCAAGGGTATCTGGATATATGAAACAGTTCAAAATTTTTGAGACTCAACCTTATAGACTTTGCTTATCGTGTCCGAAACATATAAAGGTTAAGTTTAAATTTGGTCGGAAATTTCCGGGTTGTCACACCAATAGGCGTGGCCTGGTGCCTGGGCAGATTCAATTGTTCAATTCTCAACCAAACTTCATTTAAACACAAATAACGAATCGTAAACACTTAAAACGCATACCATACATCGTTGGAAAGGTAATTTAATGAGGAATGCAACTAAACACATTTCATAAACCAAAATCATCATTTACAATAATCAAATCCAAGTTGAAAGTTCATTAAATGTCCACCATAAATGCTTTCAAGTTCATAAATGCACTTTGATGATTCGGGAATTAAATGCACACATGTGATATGCCGTTACGTAGGTAATTACGCATACCATAAAACTAAACACTTACAACCAACATTGCAAAGCATTCATTGCATCAAAAGTTCATTTTACTTCTATCAAACCCTAACTCAAAGTCACAAATTTAACAATTATGTTTATGAAGCTTTTCCATGTCAACCTACATACCAAATTGAAGCTAGTGATGCTAGTAACACATTTAATACATGCACGTTTAACATCTAACAACATTTAAGCAACCAAATCTCAAGATTAAGCAAGTCATCTTCTAGTTTAAGCTAGTTACATCAAAATAGCAAGAACAAGCAATTAAATCACATAATCATGTTAGACTTGAGCCATAGACACTAATTAACACACTTTTAAGTTTTAAAGATCAAGAACAAGAAATTTAGTGTTTTTAGAAAGTTATCCAAATGAGATGAAGTTGGTATGGATTTGAAGGGGAAGATGCAAGGATTCCAAATATGTAATCGGATATGTTGTGAGCTTCCTAGATCCGAATTAGATGATGAATCTTTGATTATGTGAGTGGAGACCAAAAAGTGAAAGTAGGAGGAAGAGAGAAAGAGATGAGTGAATGAATGAGTGGTGGTGGTGAGGTGGTTGACTAATTGACCTAGTCACCACTTTGGCCACTAGTCACGATTAGTCCCTCAAGTTTGTAGTCGGGTGCGGGAATTAACCGAACGAATATTTTAATTACACTAGAGTAAACGAGAGATGTTATAATTAAACAATCATGAATATTAGAAATGCTAAGTAACGGAAGATACGAATCTAGATACAAAGAGTATTATATAAAATAAAAAGACGGGCGTTAAAATAATTTAACAAAAAAATGCGGGATGTTACATTACCCACACCTTAAAAGAATTTTCGTCCCGAAATTTAGTTGGAAGTAATAGTCGAAGTCTCTTCCTCGAGACCTTTCATTGTTAATTCTACGAATAAGTGAAGACACTTCCTTATCATTTGGTTTTATCTCTCCCACATAAACTCGGGTTCTCTTTTGGCATTCCAACGAACTTGGACAGTCGGGGTTTTACGTTGTCTTAAGGTTTGGTTTTACGATCCATAATTTCAACCGGTCCTCCTATAAAGTGGAGTTTGTCATCAATAGTAAGCTCATCTAAAAGAATAACAAGTTCCTGTTCCGCAGGAAACTTCTCTAAGTTTGGTATCTGGAAGGTAGGATAAATGGAAACTTAATTGAGTCAAAAGATCTAAATGGTATGTAGCGGGTCCAATACGCCCCAAGATTTCAAAAGGATCAATATCGCGGATTTAACTTCATTCGTTTTCCTGAAACGGATTACACCTTTCCAAGGTGCGACTTTTAACATTTCGCGGTTACCCACTTGGGATTCGAGAGGTTTACGTCTAACATCGGCATAGCTCTTTTGGCTACTACGGGCCGTCTTGAACCCTTCTCGGACTTGAACGATCTTAACGGTTATTTCTTGAATGAGTTCGGATCCGGGGATTCGCTTGTCACCTACTTCGGCCCAGCGAATAGAAGAACAACAATTACGACCATATAAAGTTTCGAAGAGGTGCGGCGTTAACACTCGTATAATAGCTATCGTTGTAAGAGGAAACAACTAAGGCAACAATACAAGTTTGTAACAATCCTTTCCAAGATTGAATTGTACGTTTGCTTGGTCCGTTGAGTTGAAGATGATACGCGGTACTCATGCCTAAACATGTCCCAAGGCTTCTTGTAAATCTAGAAGTGAAACGAGCATTTCGATCCGCGATAATTGACAATGGTACACCGTGTTGGAATAGAATCTCTTCGATGAATAGTTGTGCAAGTTTTTCCTATCTCATCGGTTTCTGAATACGTTTAATAAGGTTTTTCCCCTTCGTGGTGAAAGCTGGTATAGTGTGGGAGTCTCTCTCCATTGAGAGATCGAATGATAAGATTTCCTTATACGGAAGTATGAGTGTAATGATAGGAGGAGTTTTCATTTTCGATGCAGTCGCATCGCGCGTCTTGTAGTCAAATGTTGAGACTTGGTGGAAACGAGATAGTACACGAAGTCATATATATATATATATATATATATATATATATATATATATATATATATATATATATATAGGAGTTGAGTAGTAGCTGGCCGTATATCAGAAGCATAGGGATGATACGTCAAAGAAGAAAGGGGTATCCTTAGATTGTATGTTATCTTGGGTTCCAGTAATATCAGACGGTAACAGTGTAATAATAGAGTTATGTATCGTGGCACGTGGTGATGAGAAGGTTGATCGGGTCCGAAATTAAGTATTCTAATTCTTCATGCAAAATAACGAATTTCTATTTCCTTGATTTCGAGTCGAGAGAGGATGCCTTTCAGGCGTTCACGTAGAAATATTTTTCATATTTGATGTTCCATTATGTGTTACACGAGTTTGGATGGTAAGGTTGGCGTGGATAATCACGTTCAAGGTTCGATCACGGAGAGGCTTAATTCTTTCCTTTTGGCTCAGGCATCGGCTACAACATTTGTCTTGCCCGGATGGTAACGAAGTTCACAATCTTAATCATTTAATGTTTCAGTCCACCGTCATTGTCTCGTGTTGAGTTATTTTTGATCAAAAACGTGTTGGAGGCTTTTTGGTGGTTGGTGAGGATGGTACCTTTGGTCCCACAAAGATAGTGTCTCCACATCTTAAGTGTAAAGACAGCGGTTCTTAATTCAAGTTCGTATGTCAAATAGTTTCGTTCGTGAGATTTCAGTTGTCGAGGAGAGTAGGCAATAACTTTCCTTCGTGGTATTAACACACACCCAAAACCTTGTTTGGAGGCGTCACAACATGCAACAAAATCATCAGTGCCTTCGAAAAGAGATAAGATATGTGCGGTGGTTAACTTCTTCTTAAAGATGTGAAATGTCAATTCCTATTCGACAGACCAAAAGAACTTCCTTCCTTTCGTGAGTTAAAGGACGGGTAATACCGGAAAAGTCAGAAATGAATCTTCGGTAATAACCGGCGAGATCCACAAATTTACTAATATGAGTCAGAGTCGTGGGGGTTTCCCAATTACGTATGGCTTTGATTTCTGCGGGATCGACTTTAATACCTTAACTACTAATAACATGGTCTAAAATTTGGACTTCGTTAACCAAAATTCACACTGGGAGAATTTGGCATAGAGTTGTTCCTTCTCTAGAGTTCGAGCGTAAGACGGAGATGTTGTTCGTTTTCTTCCTCGCTTGAATAGTTTAAGACATCATCTATGAATGTGATAACGGATTGGAGGTCGATTTTGAAATATACACGAGATCCCTGTAATTGATCAAGAGGTTATTGATACGAGGAAAAGGATGTCGGTTCTTAACTGGAAATTTATTTAGTTCACGATAATCAATACACATGTAGGAAGTCATTTTCTTTTTAACGGATAGGATTGGAGCTCCTTAATTCTATAGTCATCAAGTCCAATTCAAACTCTTTACCTAATAAGTTTAACGTATATCCCCGATAAAATTTGTCAGCACGTAATAGTTTTCCGTTGGTCACTTGAATAGTATGAGTAGTATCTAGGGGGAGTGGTGAAACGTAAATGGCATGAGTTAAAGCCTTGGATACAAAACTCTTATCGACACCCGAATTGAAAAAACAAGAAACATAAGAGTTGTTGAGGAGAAACGTACTCGTGACTAGTTCATTGTCATCTCGGGCACCCTTGGTGTTGATGTTGAGAGCTCGACCGCGTGCATTGGGGTTGGCTTTCTTCTTTGGGCACGCATTCTTAAAATGACCCGGTTGGTCACATTCGAAACAAGCACCCGTTCGGTGTACGTTGGGGACCTTTGGAGCGACGGGGGCGGTACTTTTACAATATTTGGCCAAATGGCCACTTCTTCGACACTTGCTGCAAAATGGTTTGCCACACTCACCAAAGTGATGCTTGTGGCACTTGTCACAAAAAGGTAGATTTCCGGCATAACTCTTCTTACCGTCGGAGGTGAAAGGCTTCGAGGTGAAGTTGTCATTGTAGTTGCTTGATTGGGAGGCTTCCCATTTTCTTTTATTGCCTCCTGATTGATCCTCGACCGTTGGTGTTGACGCTTCAATTTCCTCCACTGTTTCTATAGATTTACGGGCCATCGTTAAAGCCTCTTGTAGGTTAGCAGGTTTGGATGACATTACCCTGTGTCGAATGCTCTCAGGGAGGCCATCCATGTAAAGTTCAACTCTTAGGGACTCGGGAGTCATGAGGTTTGGACACATTAAGGCTAGTTCGGCAAATCGTTGATTGTAAGCTTCGAGGTCATTCCGGACCATTTTTAAATTTCTTAGTCCCTGTTCGAGCATTCGAGTCTCTTCGCGTGGGAAGTATTCGGTGATCATTCTTTCTCTTAATTCGGTCCAAGAGAGTGTGTGGGCTTCATCGGTACCCACATATTGTACATACATGTTCCACCATGAGAGAGCAATACCGGCGAAAGTGAGGGTGGAAAACTTGACCTTATTTTGGTCCCGACAATAGCTTATGCTAAAAACGGCTTCCGTTTGTTCAAACCATCGGGTGAGAGCAACCGGTCCCCTGGTTCCATCAAAAGTGGGAGGTTTGCACCCCATGAAGTTCTTGTAGGAGCACCCCTCGTTTGGATTATTGGCTCCATGGTTAGTGTTGTTGTTATTGTTGTTGGAGGAGTTACCGGCCATGGCCGCATCCACGGCGGTGGCTATCATTCGTTGAAGAGCTCGTTCAAGAGTTTCGGAAGGAGTGTTTTGTTGACCTCGGTGAGCCATTGTTCCTTGAAAACGTAAGAATATTGTTGATTAGTATTCTCAATAATACTAATCGTGATATGGAATAAAGATAGAGAGAAAATTTTCCTTGACTCGCCCTAAATTCTTTATGTTATAATGTCGGAACGTCCATATGAGTCACCGTAATATAATCCCGGCAATTATATTACCCTAATTCATTTGTGCATTCGACATTATCTCATAAAGTCAAGATGGCGTGTCAATCAAATTAAACAACGTGAGATTAAGATAAAATAAGAGTTACATACGAATAGAATAGTTTAACTATAAATGCACAAGTAGTCAAGCAAGTCCTACTTCAAGTCTATATGCCAGTTGTAGTCTAGGCTCACTAATGTACCCTATGACTCGGGGTTGACACCAATGAACTCTAAATCCCTACAACCAACGCTCTGATACCATTTGTAGCGACCCAACAAAATCGTCATTGACGGCGCTGCTACTTAGGTCCCGTTACGTGGTCATAAGTCTTTAAAACAACGTTTGACCAAAATATGTCGCATTCATTTCATATGTAAAGGTGTTTCAAAGTTTACAAAGTAGTTCAACGACTAATACGATACAACGTTTTTAAGTACAAATGAAACTTATGCGACACGATTTAATGTATAGTCAAAAGACGCTCCATGTATGCAAGTATACTCGACATCCAATCAAGTAACAAAATAGAGTGCGGAAGCATGTAACTCATATCGTTCAAGGACCTGAGAAAAACATAGAAAATCTGTCAACGAAAACGTTGGTGAAATCATAGGTTTAGTAAGTGAGTACGTAAGTAAGTAAATTGAACCACGAGATTTATAACGTTGAAGTAATAGTAAAATCATTCTAAAAATTGTTATCACGAGCACTCAATTATCAAGGCTTAACTAACGTTACCCCATCACATAGTGTTAGAACCTACACTTATTCTCGAAAATATATTTCATCCGAATAATGGTAGCGAACCGTCCTAATGACGGTTTATCAAACCCATATGGCCATACAACATAAGTTCTCGCTTACACCCGGCAAGTGTAACTAATGATAATCGAATTGAGTCATTTTTTTTCTAACTCGTACGTAGAATGTTTGTTTACGTAATTGTGTTCACTTTGTAAAATGAAACATTTATGTTTTCTCATCCCAAATGTAAGTTTTAAAAAGTTAAAGTGGGACTATGATCTCACCTTGAGTGCACGAATGTAAATGTACTTCACAAGTAAATGTGTGCAAGAAAGAATGCTAGTCTCGACCTAAACAATAAGTTGTATCAATATGGGTAAAGATGAAGTCGATCAAAGTTGTTCAATTCGTCCTATGGCTCGTTACGACCCGATTATATAGCTTGTGAATCAAATTGTCACGTTTCATGCAAGGTACAAGTATAAAAGCGAGTTAAAACGATTGCATAAGTATTTAGTTAAGTTTGATTAAAAGTCAACTTTGGTCAAGTCAAAGTCAACGAAAAAGTCAACACGTTCGGATCAGGTCTTGAACTATTTTTCTGAGCTAATTATTCATATATAAGCATGTTAGAACAAGTTACATGTTAATCAGAGGTGCGTAGCATAGTTGGAATTAAACAAAAAAGTGCAAAGTTGAACAGCCCCTGAACACGGCTTATGTCGCGCCGCGACATTGGGTGGCCGCTGTAACGACCCGGCAAAATCGTCATTGACGGCACTGTTAACTTAGGTCCCGTTGCGTGGTCATAGTCTCTATATGAGATGCGTTTGACCAAAATTATGTCGCATTCATTTAAAACGTACAAGACTTACAAAGTTTATTTTACCAAAAAGATCGACAAGGAGTTTAAGTGTACAAAAGTTATAAAGTGTAAATGAAATAACTTGCCACATAATTAGTTTAAAATCACGGTTTGCTATAAATAGCGAAAGTATGTATGCTTAAAGTTTGAATCCAAAAGCGCTATCCCTAGCGTATGCATGTATTCTTGACTCCAAGCAAGTAATCAAAGTGTGCGGAAGCATGTATCAAGTAGCCAAGTATGAACCTGAGAAACATATAGAAAACTGTCAACGAAAAACATTGGTGAAATCATAGATGTAGTAATAAACGTTATTTTTGAACCACAAGATTTAGTATCTCCATAAAATTGATCTTCCAAAAGTTGCATTCCAAAAGTTTGTTCGCGAGCACCCAATTATCAATGCTTAACATTCCTTCCATAGAACCCCATCACAATAGTGTTAGAACATACACTGTTTCTCGAAAATATATTTCATTCGTAAACGGTAGCGAACCGTTTGAATGAGGGTTTGTCAAACCCATATGGATCCATACAACATAAGTTCTCGCTTACACCCGGCAAGTGTAACTAATGATAATCGAATTGAGGATTTTGTTCTAAACTTGCTGTAGAATGTTTGTTTCATCGGACTTGTGTTCAAAACATAAAAGTAAGTAGTACAAGATGTAACAAAGTATATGTTTCTCAGCCCAAGATTTAAAAGTATAAAAATTGTTGAAAAGGTGGGACTATGATCTCACCTCGAGTGCACGAGTATAAATGTACTTCACAAAGTAAACGTGTGCATGATAGTTGCTTAGCCTTGACCTAAACAAGTAAGTTGTATCAATTAACCGATTACGACACAAGGTCGGGCAAAATGTGTTCAATTAGTCCTATGGCTCGTTACGACTCGAATATATAGCATGTGAGTCACGTTATCAAGTTTCATGCAAGAATCAAGTATAAAAGCACATTAGAACGATTGCATAAGTGTTTTGTTAAGTTTGACTAAAAGTCAAACTTGGTCAAAGTCAACGAAAAAGTCAACGGGGTCGGGTCGGGTCCCGAACTATTTTTCCGAGCTTAGAAATCATATATGAGCATGTTGGCCAAGTTTCATGTTGATCGGGGGTGCTTAGCATACTTAGAATTAAGCGAAAATTGACATTTTTGGGCAGTCTGCCTCAGATGCGCCGCATCTGAGGCAGATGCGCCGCATCTGCATCTGTTTTGGCAATTCTGGGGCAGTTTTCACTTATACGATTTCAATTTCAAACGATCATAACTTTTGACTCGTTAACATTCAAAACACGTATCTTATATCGTTGGAAAGGTAATTTAAATAGGAATACAACTAAAAATATTTCATGAATTAGTTCCATCATTAACAACAATGAAAACCTCAATAAATGATCGTTAAATGTTCAAAATCGAAGTTTCGAGTTCATAAAACGCATTTCTTGACTCGGGAATCCAATTTACACATACGATACGCCGTTTTGAAGGTAATGAAACATACAATACAACTAAACACTTACCAACAATGTTTCATGGCATTCAAATCATCAAAAGTCCATTTTAAGAGCTATCAAACCCTAATCAAAACTCACAAAATCAATATTCATGTGTTTGAAGTTTTCTTAATCAACCTATATATCAAAACGAAGCTAGTGATACTAGTAACACAATTAAAACATGAACTTTAATAATTTAACAACATTTAATCACCCAAAAGTCAAGATTAAGCACACCCATTTCAAATGTTCAAACTAGTTACTCAAAACAACAAATCGAGCAAAAAAAACATGTATTCATGCTAGACACGAGCCATAGACACTAACTAACACCATTTTAAGTATATAAAATGAATTTAGAGAAATTTAGTGTTTTAGAAATGTTACTCAAACGAGATGAAGTTGGTTACAAAATGTAGAGGATGAAGAGAGGATCACGAATATGTAATTTGTTTTGTGATGAACTTCCTTGATTGAATTTAGATGATAAATCTTTGATGTTGGGGTTTGAGAGAAAATATGGAAGTAGCAAGAATGAGGGAGGTGGAATGGATGGAGGAGAAGGCCACTTTGACTATTTGACCTAGTCAAATTTTTGCCCACTTGGCAAGTTTAGTCGCTCAAGTTTCAAAGCGGGTGCGGGAATTAACCGAGCGAATATTTTAAAACGCTAGAGTAAACGAGTGATGTTATAATTAAATAACGGGAATATTATGAACGTTAGTCAACGGAAAATACGAATTTAAATAAGGAAAGATATTATTTAAAAAAAAAGACAGTGTTAAAAATAAATTTAACGCAAAAACGCGGGATGTTACATTACCTACACCTTAAAAGAAATTTCGTCCCGAAATTTAGTTGGAAGTAGTGGTTGTTGTTTCTTCTTTGAAACCTTGCGTTGCAAATTCTACGGTTACGTGAAGGTACTTCCTTGGGCATTTCAACGAACTTTGACAGTCGGGATTTTTACGTTGTTTTAAAGTTTGGTTTCACGATTTATAGTTTCAACCGGTCCTTCTAGAAAGTGAAGTTTATCGTTGATATTAAGTTCATCGAAGAGGATAACAAGTTCTTGTTTCGCAAGACACACCTTTAAGTTTGATACACAGAATGTAGGATGAACGGAATTTGTTTGAGTCGGAAGTTCGAAACGGTAAGCAATGGGCACAACACGCCCCAAGATTTCAAAAGGATTAAAAATTTCGCGGATTTAGCTTTCTACGTTTCCAAAACGAACTACACTTTTTCAAGGTGCGACTTTTAACGTTACGATGTTTCCCACATGGAATTCGAAAGGTTTACATCTAACATTGGCATAGCTCCTTTGGCGACTACGGGCCGTCTCGAGCCTTTCTCGGATTGGAAGGATTTTAACGGTTACTCCATGAATGAGTCCAGGTTCGGTGACTTGATTATCATTTACTTGGTTCTACAAAAGGAGAATGACGTTTCCGGTCATATAAGATTTCAAAAGGTGTGACGTTAAGACTTGAATGATAACCATCGTTGTAAGAGAATTTGGTTGAAGGCAAAGACTTTTCAAAAGAAATTTTGAAGTTGATAACACAAACTCGTATTACGGTTTCCAAGGTTTGAATCGTACATTTGCTTTGTTCGTCGGTTTGTGGTTGATGTGCGGTACTCATGTCTAAACGTGGTCCCGAGACTTTTTGTGAGGCACTCCAAAATCTAGAAGTGAAACGAGGATCTCGATCCGAGACTAGGTACATTTCTGTAAGGTGTATTCGAACAAGTTTGTTAGGACTTGAAAACGTTAGTTAGAACAAGTTTATCAAGAAATTCGCGCCGCGGAAGATTTATCGGTTTCCGAAAACGTTTGTTAGAGCAAGTTTCTTATCGATTTTTGAAAAACGTTCGTTAGGACTATTCACCCTCGTGGTGAATACTAGTATAACGTGAAGAGTCTCTCTCTCCATTGAGAGTTTAGAATAATGATTTCCTTAAATGGAAGTACGAGTGTAATGCGAGAGAAGTTTCTGCCTCGATGTGAGCATACCAAACAGTTTGTAGTTCGTCGATAAAACTGTGTGAAAACGAGATAGTATACACGTGTAACATACGTCTGATGTTGAAAGAATATTCCATTCATTTGGAAGCATAAATATGGTTCGACAATAATCGACGATGTGTCCCGGGTATGGTTGTTATCAGTATTCTCGGAGTTGTCGGATGTTCAAACAAGAAAAATGAAATCATGTACATGGCACATGGTGGTGATTAGGTTGATCGAGTCCAATCACCATCACGAGTCATTAGAACTTTGGTATGGCTTACCGTAATATAACCACGTTGATCGAGTGTCGTTATATTACGCTAACTCATACCTCCATTCCCACATCACTCCATAGATTCAAGTTCGTGAAATCGTGAAGTTTTAAAATGAACAAAGTGTAACGACGTCTCTAATGTGACTAGTATTAATCGAAAGAATTAGTGCAACTCTAAAGAGGCGTTCCCAGAGGGAAGTGTATAAATGTTTGTTCACGTCAAAGCGGTTCAAGTCAAACAATAATGTATTCCGGTACGAGAAGTGTAACGAATCATGATAACGAATAGTACGCAACCGTAATGATAAATAGTGATGACGATACTCACCTAGAGTAGTGATGGTAGTAACAAGAAGTGGTAGATAGTAACGAACACCGGTGTGACACCGATAGTAAGTTGATACGGTGGCGAATAACAATCTGGGAGACAGAGTTCCCGAACAAGTGTGACCAATGAAGTCATCGTCATCCTTGCGCGTATGAATCTCGAATTTACGTGTGTTACTAGAAAATGGCAGAATACGGATTCGTATGGTGAAAGTTTGGTACCATTAAGAAGTTTGCCTAAGAATGATTCAAGTATAATGCACAAGTAGTCAAGTAAGTGCTATCTATAGCAAATGTATGTCAGAATGCAATGGTTAACTATCCGGTTGTAGTCTAGATTCACTAATGCGTCCTAACGACTCAGACACACTAATGAATATCCTAGGTCCCTACAACTAACGCTCTGATACCATCTGTAACGACCCGGCAAAATCGTCATTGACGGCGCCGTTAACTTAGGTCATGTTGCGTGGTCATAGTCTCTATATGAGACGCGTTTGACCAAAATTATGTCGCATTCATTTAAAACGTACAAGACTTACAAAGTTTATTTTACCAAACAGATCGACAAGGAGTTTAAGTGTACAAAAGTTATAAAGTGTAAATGAAATAACTTGCGACATAATTAGTTTAAAATCACGGTTTGCTATAAATAGCGAAAGTATGTATGCTTAAAGTTTGAATCCAAAAGCGCTATCCCTAGCGTATGCATGTATGCTTGACTCCAAGCAAGTAATCAAAGTGTGCGGAAGCATGTATCAAGTAGCCAAGTATGAACCTGAGAAACATATAGAAAACTGTCAACGAAAAACGTTGGTGAAATCATAGATGTAGTAATAAACGTTATTTTTGAACCACAAGATTTAGTATCTCCATAAAATTGATCATCCAAAAGTTGCATTCCAAAAGTTTGTTCGCGAGCACCCAATTATCAATGCTTAACATTCCTTCCATAGAACCCCATCACAATAGTGTTAGAACATACACTGTTTCTCGAAAATATATTTCATTCGTAAACGGTAGCGAACCGTTTGAATGAGGGTTTGTCAAACCCATATGGATCCATACAACATAAGTTCTCGCTTACACCCGGCAAGTGTAACTAATGATAATTGAATTGAGGATTTTGTTCTAAACTCGCTGTAGAATGTTTGTTTCATCGGACTTGTGTTCAAAACATAAAAGTAAGTAGTACAAGATGTAACAAAGTATATGTTTCTCAGCCCAAGATTTAAAAGTATAAAAATTGTTGAAAAGGTGGGACTATGATCTCACCTCGAGTGCACGAGTATAAATGTACTTCACAAAGTAAACGTGTGCATGATAGTTGCTTAGCCTTGACCTAAAAAAGTAAGTTGTATCAATTAACTGATTACGACACAAGGTCGGGCAAAATGTGTTCAATTAGTCCTATGGCTCGTTACGACTCGAATATATAGCATGTGAGTCACGTTATCAAGTTTCATGCAAGAATCAAGTATAAAAGCACATTAGAACGATTGCATAAGTGTTTTGCTAAGTTTGACTAAAAGTCAAACTTGGTCAAAGTCAACGAAAAAGTCAACGGGGTCGGGTCGGGTCCCGAACTATTTTTCCGAGCTTAGAAATCATATATGAGCATGTTGGCCAAGTTTCATGTTGATCGGGGTGCTTAGCATACTTAGAATTAAGCGAAAATTGACATTTTTGGGCAGTCTGCCTCAGATGCGCCGCATCTGAGGCAGATGCGCCGCATCTGCATCTGTTTCGGCAATTCTGGGGCAGTTTCACTTATACGATTTCAACTTCAAACGATCATAACTTTTGACTCGTTAACATTCAAAACACGTATCTTATATCGTTGGAAAGGTAATTTAAAGAGGAATACAACTAAACATATTTCATGAATTAGTTCCATCATTAACAACAATGAAAACCTCAATAAATGATCGTTAAATGTTCAAAATCGAAATTTCGAGTTCATAAAACGCATTTCTTGACTCGGGAATCCAATTTACACATACGATACGCCGTTTTGAAGGTAATGAAACATACAATACAACTAAACACTTACCAACAATGTTTCATGGCATTCAAATCATCAAAAGTCCATTTTAAGAGCTATCAAACCCTAATCAAAACTCACAAAATCAATATTCATGTGTTTGAAGTTTTCTTAATCAACCTATACATCAAAACGAAGATAGTGATACTGGTAACATAATTAAAACATGAACTTTAACAATTTAACAACATTTAATCACCCAAAACTCAAGATTAAGCACACCCATTTCAAATGTTCAAACTAGTTACTCAAAACAACAAATCGAGCAAACAAAACATGTATTCATGCTAGACACGAGCCATAGACACTAACTAACACCATTTCAAGTATATAAAATGAATTTAGAGAAATTTAGTGTTTTAGAAACGTTACCCAAACGAGATGAAGTTGGTACCAAAATGTAGAGGATGAAGAGAGGATCACGAATATGTAATTTGTTTTGTGATGAACTTCCTTGATTGAATTTAGATGATAAATCTTTGATGTTGGGGTTTGAGAGATAATATGGAAGTAGCAAGAATGAGGGAGGTGGAATGGATGGAGGAGAAGGCCACTTTGACTATTTGACCTAGTCAAATTTTTGCCCACTTGGCAAGTTTAGTCCCTCAAGTTTCAAAGCGGGTGCGGGAATTAACCGAGCGAATATTTTAAAACGCTAGAGTAAACGAGTGATGTTATAATTAAATAACGGGAATATTATGAACGTTAGTCAACGGAAAATACGAATTTAAATAACGAAAGATATTATTTAAAAAAAAAAGACAGTGTTAAAAATAAATTTAACGCAAAAACGCGGGATGTTACAGCCGCGCCGCGCCAATAGGCGTGGCCTGGTGCCTGGGCTGATTCAATTGTTCAATTCTCAACCAAACTTCATTTAAACACAAATAACGAATCTTAAACACTTAAAATGAATACCATACATCATTGGAAAGGTAATTTAACGAGGAATGCAACTAAACACATTTCATCAACCAAAATCATCATTTACAATAATCAAACCCAAGTTGAAAGTTCATTAAATGTCCACCATAAATGCTTTCAAGTTCATAAATACACTTTGATGATTTGGGAATTAAATGCACACATGTGATCCGCCGCTTCGTAGGTAATTACGCATACCATACAACTAAACACTTACAAACAACATTGCAAAGCATTCAATGCACCAAAAGTTCATTTTACTTCTATCAAACTCTAACTCAAAGTCACAAATTTAACAATTATGTTTATGAAGCTTTTCCATGTCAACCTACATACCAAATTGAAGCTAGTGATGCTAGTAACACATTTAATGCATGCACGTTTAACATCTAACAACATTTAAGCAACCAAATCTCAAGATTAAGCAAGTCATCTTCTAGTTTAAGCTAGTTACATCAAAATAGCAAGAACAAGCAATTAAATCACATAATCATGTTAGACTTGAGCCATAGACACTAATTAACACACTTTTAAGTTTTAAAGATCAAGAACAAGAAATTTAGTGTTTTTAGAAAGTTACCCAAACATGATGAAGTTGGTATGGATTCAAAGAGGAAGATGCAAGGATTCTAAATATGTAATCGGATTTGTTGTGAGCTTCCTAGATCTGAATTAGATGATGAATCTTTGATTGTGTGAGTTGAGAGCAAAAAGTTAAAGTAAGAGGAAGAGAGAAAGAGATGAGTGAATGAATGAGAGGTGGTGGTGAGGTGGTTGACTAGTTTGTAGTCTGGTGCGGGAATTAACCGAGCGAATATTTTAATTACGCTAGAGTAAACGAGAGATGTTATAATTAAACAATCATGAATATTAGAAACGCTAAGTAACAGAAGATACGAATCTAGATACGAAGAGTATTATATATAAAATAAAAAGACGGGCGTTAAAGTAATTTAACGGAAAAATGCAGGATGTTACATTATTTAGCTTCGTACTTGTGATGGTATGCTAATTATATTGCTAGCATGTATGTGCGATATGTGTTTAAGTGTTTTCAAGTAGGTATATTATATATGTATGTGTATAATTATTGCATTCAATAAGCGTTTTTCTTACCCTCTCGATGTTTACTCTTTTTAGGTTCCGGCGTGGACAAGGGTAAGAGTATTTGTTTGGATTAGAGACCTCCATCTAGTGGGCGATTGGAGGGTATTTTTGGATGCGACCTAGAGGGTAGTTTAACCCCAAACGCCATGCTCGTATTTTATTTGGCAATTAAACTCATGGGTCGTTATTACATGTTGAATTGTACTAAATTTTAATACTCGAAGCGTTGTACGAAACCTTTTATGTCATGATGGTTGTTTATTATTCGAGTAACGTATTTTAATGTGTACAATGTAATTTATGATTTAAAAAAAAAGATTTCGGGTTAAAGACGCGTTGGGTCGTTTCAAATATATTTGCATTCAATACAAATTTTTTAAAAAAAACAATAATAGAGTTATGAATTGAGAGATATCAAAAACTGCCACTAAATAATTGAACCATTAAACCAAGATGTCGCAAAATGTGTAAAGATTTATAGCTAGTGGGGTGATATTAACCTCAAAAAGATTCTCAATATACCTAAAGTTAATGTTACATAAATAACAAGTATCAAAGTTGTATTTAAATATGCATAAAAATTCAAATGCAAAGATAATAATTATCGAAAAATCTGAAAGTTCAAAACTCACCTTTTAAAAATAGCAAAATAACTTTTTCGGCGTTGAAACTGTTACGGATGGAAGCAACCCTCTAGGAAGTCTTTCCGTAGTGCGTTTCTCTAGTCATCGTGCGAAAATGGATCCATTCCTCAACCGAAATTGATTTATCACATTGGACACATAATTCAGCATAATTATGTGGCAAATGTAATGTGTTCAAAAATGTTTTCTGCGGCCATGAATTATTATAGAAACGAAACTATAGTCATATATATTCACATTCAATACAAAATTTTAAAACTAAAACAATAATAGAGTTATGGATTGAGAGATATCAATAAGTGCCACTAAATAATTGAACCATTAGACCAATATGTCACAAAACGTGTAAAGATTTGTGGCAAGTGGGGTGATCTTAACCTCAAAAAGATTCTCAATGTACCTAAATTCAATGTTATATAAATAACAAGTATCAAAATGGTATTTTAATATGCATAAAAATTCAAATGCAAAGGTAATAATTATCAAAAAATCTGAAAGTTCAAAATGCACCTTTTAAAAATTGCAAAACGACTTTTTAGGCGTTGAAACTATATCGAATGGCAGAAACCCTTTAGGAAGTCTTGTTAGTCGTGCCTTTCTTTAGTCATCATGCGAAAATGGATCCAATCTTCAACCGAAATGGTTTTATCACATTGGCCACAAAATTCAGCATAATTATGTGGCAAACGTAATGTGTTCAAAAATGTGTTTTGTGGCCATGAATTATTATCAAAATGAAACTAGAGTCAAATATATTTGAATTTAATACAAAATTTAAAAAAAAAAAAACAATAATAGAGTTATGAATTGAGAGATATCAAAAATTGCCACAAAATAATTGAACCATTAAATCAAGATGTCGCAAAACGTGTAAAGATTTATGGCTAGTGGGGTGATAATAACCTCAAAATGATTCTCAATATACCTAAAGTCAATGTTACATAAATAAAAAGTATCAAAATTGTATTTAAATATGCATAAAAATTCAAATGCAAAAGTAATAATTATCGAAAAATCTGAAAGTTCAAAATTCACCTTTTAAAAATAGCAAAACGACATTTTCGGCATTGAAACCATTTCGAATGGCATCAACCCTATAGGAAGTCTTGCTCGTAGTGCCTTTCTCTAATCATCGTACGAAAGTGGATCCAATCATCTGAAGCGACCCGTCCTAATCCATCCGGACGAAGTCCATATCGATTATAAATGATTCACAACAGTTGATTACATCGCGAGGTACTTGACCTCTATATGATACATTTTACAAACATTGCATTTGTTTTTGAAAAGATAATCTTTCATCACATCGAAAGTTAACGACATGCATAACATTTCATAATATATCCAACTATAATTAACTTAATAATAATCCTGATGAGCTCAACGACTCGAATGCAACATCTTTTGAAATATGTCATGAATAACTCCAAGTAATATCTTTAAAATGAGCAAATGCACAGCGGAAGATTTATTGCATACCTGAGAATAAACATGCTTTCAAGTGTCAACCAAAAGGTTGGTGAGTTCATTAGTTTAACATAAATAATCATTTCATAATTTTAATAGACCGCAAGATTTCATATTTCCATTTCTCATAAACATATGTCCCATGCATAGAGACAAAAATATCATTCATATGGATTGAACACCTGGTAACCGACATTAACAATATGTATATAAGAATATCCCCATCATTCCGGGATCCTCCTTCGGACATGATATAAATTTCGAAGTACTAAAGCATCCGGTACTTTGGATGGGGCTTGTTGGGCCCGATAGATCTATCTTTAGAGTTCGCGTCAATTAGGGTGTCTGTTCCCTAATTCTTAGATTACAAGACTTAATAAAAAGGGGCATATTCGATTTCGATAATTCAACCATAGAATGTAGTTTCGATTACTTGTGTCTATTTCGTAAAACATTTATAAAAAATAGCGCATGTATTCTCAGCCCAAAAATATATAATGCAAAAGCAATTAAAAAGGAGCAAATGAAACTCACAATACTGTATTTTGTAGTAAAAATACATATGACGAAACTGAACAATGCAGGGTTAGCCTCGGATTCACGAACCTATATCAATTATATATATTAACACATATAATTGTAATCGAATAAATTTATATATATGTAATTAGTTATATAAATTTTAATTTATAGTTTTCCTTAATAAATTAAGTATATTTATTTTATGTACAAAAATATTAATATCGTTAAGTTATATGTAATTAGTATAGTTGTCATAGTTATTTGATAAATTTAATAAAAATTGTATTACTATAAATAAAATAATAATTTTAATAATAATAATTATAATAAAAATAATGAAATTTTAATAATAATGATAATTTTAAAAATAGTAATAATGTTAATGAAAATACTTATAATAATACTAATAATATTGATAATACTAATAAATAAATAATTAAATGTTTATAAGTTAATAATAACATTGATAATCCTTATATTAATTCTTAATATTAATACTAATACTAATACTAATGTTAATAATAAATAATAATAAAATCATAAAATCAATAAAAATAATAAACATAATAATAATAATAATAATAATAATAATAATAATAATAATAATAATAATAATAATAATAATACTAATAATAATAATAATATTAATAATAATAATATTAATAAGAGATATCATACTACCTCAAGAGCTTTTCCAAAAAAAATAAATGCCTCAGACAAGACTCGAACCCACGACCTCTATCTAACCCAGCAACATACTCAACCATTCAGCTGATTCTTACTTTACTAATTTATTACACAACTTAATTTCATTTAAACCCAAATATGATTCCATGAGTCTGCCATCGACTAAACCCAGTTTCTTGGCCCAACTGCACACTCATTCACGGCCCAATGCAGCTCTCTTAATAAAAAAATTTTTTTTGTAGTGGCCTAGATTCGAACTTACAACCTCTCGCTTAACAACCAAACTCATAACCATTTCGCTGCTACTACTTTTCTGTTTACCTCCCCACTTAAATTTCTTTATAACTCGTTTTTACCTGTTTTAAATTTCTTCTTCTTTTTCACTTTGAACCATAATCATCATTTTCACAACATCATCATCTTTTATCATCAACATCATCTCATTATCATCAATATCCACTTGTTTTACACAACATCACCGTCATCATCATCCGAATCATCATTGAATAACTATGATCATATACGTATCATAATTATCATCTTTTTCGTTTACTAGATACCATCATTATCATCAAAGAATCACGATTATATCATCATCAAGCTTCTCACCGTCAATCGTCATCATCATCCTTCCAACATCACATCATCCATATCGTGATCGTCCTCACAGTCCATCAAGAAAAATAGTTGTTGGATCTCGGCCCAAGAGTTAATTTAATTAAGACCAACTACTAGGTTAGCCCACAGCCGATTACAAAAGAAGATCTAATCATACGTATGTTTTCACCTTGGATTCCAATTTGTTCTTAAATAATAATCACCCACTAACTTAAAGTTGTGATAATTTTTCGGTCATAAATTAGTCCCACTAGTTATTTTGATAAAGCTCTTATTATTATACTATATCTATGTTGTCAAAACACTAACATATTCTAACCTTTTTTTTTGTTTCAGTAGCGTACCCAAAACGAAGAGGTATTATATATGATGATGGTGGCGGTCAATGGCCTGAACCGAAATAGAAAGATAGAAGCTTGCTGTAGCAGTAGAAGACTGCAGTGCTGGCTGTGTTTGCTCAACATGTTCGACAGAAAAGAAACGAGTAGAAAGAACAAAATTACACGATGAATATGTGTCACGGTGGACGTTTGTTTTTGTCGTCAATGGTGATGATGGTAATCGATTGTGTGAGTTGAAATGGTAAGGGTTATGGCTTTGGTTGTATGCATGAAAGAAACAGAAAAAATTAATTAATGCATGGGTTGCACTTCGAATAAGGAGGTTGGTGTTTGGGCTTCGGTTTAAGCTAGCTCGACATAAAAAAAAATAATAGTTAGTATTGAGAACAAAAAAATAAAAATAAAGAGGTGGTGGATAGTGGTTCCAGTTTGATGAAAGTGGGGTGATTAATGGGTGATGTTGGTTTTGATGGTGTTGTGTTGGTCGTTGGTAGGTGATGAGGTGAAGGTTGAAGATGGTGATCGTGGTGTGTTCACGATGGGTGGTTCAAGGTTGTGATTAAACCGAAAGTGGTTATAGTTCATGGTGAGATGGTGTGTGTGACTGTGGTGAGTTCATTGAAGAGTATAGAGAGAAAGAAGGTGGCGATGATGACCTTTTAAATCTCTCGATATCCAAATATATACAGAGATTCATATATCTTATATGTAATAATTATAATATAATATTAATAATAATTAATAATTAATAATAATTATGTAGTTATAATAATATAATCAATATGAATTGACATCAAACGAAAAGTGGTAAAGTAATGGGTGTTTGTGATAAGATTCGTACTAGACACAGTAATAGAATTAATATATTGCAAGTGGTGTGAATTAGTTTATGTTAGTTTGTCATATGCACATGTAATTATTGTATGTATATAATTCTTTGTAATATAACTTGCAAGGAAGTCAAACCAAACACAGTACAAAGAACGTGGGTTACATATTAATAGCCTAAATATTTGGAATGAGAGTAGAAGTCAAGAAAAGTAGCAGTGATATAAATTTGTGGGTCTTCCATACTCATACCATGATGTATGTATATATATATATATATATATATATATATATATATATATATATATATATATATATATATATATATATATTATCGAGCAGTGGGTGGGATGGTGATATATATATTTTTGTTCTCTTGCATAAGTATATCCATATTATATATAGATGGTAGGGTGAAGGAAAAAGTAAAACAAACAAACACAGTATTACTAAATGATAATTCAACTCATCATGGGTGAATTTAAGTAATTAACTGACGACACTTTTAGTACAGAAAGTATATCGTGCTCTGTTGGTAATCAGTGGCGGATAAAAGTCTTCGGAAAATCCCAAATTTTTAGATTAACTATATTTATTTATTTTGGTCATTATGGTATAAAATTCGATCCTTAATTATTAAATAAAAATTACATTAATTATTCACTCCCAACCCTAAATAAAATATAAAAAGTTTAAAATTCAACAAATAGTTCCTAAATGCATTTTTTTTAATAAGCCTAAAATTTATAGAACTCATTTCCAGCACCGTTTATTTTAAAATCATATAAGTTTGAATTTAACTTACTTAATATATCAATTGGAACATCAAACGAGTATTACAATCATTAAATATTTATTTTTAATATACTTTTCATATATAGAAAGATTTATAGTAATATCATATATTATTTTATTTACACACATGAATTAAATCATATAAGTTTCTATTTCAATTTAATATATATATGTTTACAGATAGTGGTTCGTGAATCGTTGAGCATAGTCAAAGGGTAATTGATTACATGAATATTCATTTCAAGACTTTCGAGACTCAACATTACAGATTTTGCTTATCGTGTCGGAAACATATAAAGATTAAAGTTTAAATTTGATCAGAAATTTTCGGGTCATCACAGTACCTACCCGTTAAAGAAATTTCGTCCCCGAAATTTGATAGAGGTCGTCATGGATAACAATAAGAATGTTTTCATGACAAATGTGAGTTAATAAATAGAGTTTTATCATCATTGAGTAATATTGATAGAACCATTTGACTTTGTGATGAGTACAAGTGAAGCTATTACCAAAGAGTGAAATGAGTAGGTATAGATTCGTCATATCTTTTGACGTAGATAGGATTGATTTCTCAAGTTCAAGAGATTTGGAGAAAAATCTTCGTAATAAGATTTGATTCTTCGGTAATCAAGGGAATTATGATCCGCTTTAAATGTGATCATCTATTTTGATTGCTCTGTCAGATATCTTACTATAAATCCACCCCTGTCGTTTCCTTACAACTCACACCTTCTATTCTTTCTCCCTCAACTCATGCCTTAAAGCATTCGTCAATATGCTCCATCCCATTCTGATCCTTGATATCCTCTTAACTTTCATATCTGTCATTCTTCTCTTTCATCTACCACCGGAGGATTTTATTTAATTTTACTATTACCTTGGAGTTATAGTGTTTTTAATTCTCCCGTGCCTTTACGTGGCAATACGTATTGATATGCACGGTTTGTAATATATGCGTTGTTGTCGAGCTTTATATTTTCTTTTATATTCAAGAGTTCCATACTTTTGTCTCCTCTTCCCGACTTCAAGTCAAGCGAATAATGGTCTGGAATTCGTAGGTATGGATTTTGAAACGAACATAGTTAATGTTCTAAGAAAGAAATCGTAATGACACGATCTTGATTTGGTAAATTACTAGAATTTCCTGAAAAGATAGAACTATCAAGAAGATATGCTCTTAATATATTTTGAAATTGGGTAGAATGTAAGAGTCGTGTAAATGGCACATGATGACGGTATGGTCTGTGAATCATCTTGTTTCATCAAAAACTCAGCATGACTTACTGTAATATAATCACGTTGATCAAGTGTCATTATATTATACTAACTCATGCTTCAGTTTCCAACACTACTTCAAAATCATTCATATTTTAAACTCGAAGGTTTTTGAATTTAGAAACTAAAATAGTTTCTTTATGATGTAACACAGATAGCACAAAGAGCTAACTAATTTCGGATAAGAAGAGTTATGAAAATATCCTCAGAAATATCGAAGATATTTATGATGATATTTTCAGAATTTCTAAGATCGAAGGTTGATGAAGAAAGATTTTCCACAAGATTTAATATGAGTATAGAGCAAGGTTTTCTCTAAATATTTCATTGGATACAGAATTATCTGGATTCTTTGAATATAGAGTTTGGTCCTTGCATTTGTCCTTGGCCTCCTTCGTGGTTAGCTCAATCCGTTTTCCAGTTCCAACTTTTCTGAGCTTTTCCAACATACTATTCTTTATTATCAAACTGCTGGCTGTTAAGATCGTTTACAGTTTTTACTGCTTCATTCAGCTTTTTCAACATTTCGAGTATTGATCCGTAGACTGGGTGCTTTACAAAATTTCAGAATGGAGGGTCATAATTCTAAGAGATAAAGGTTATATGTATACCTATAACTGTTGTCGTAGAATTGTTGCGAGATTCAAAATACTGCTTGCTGATTCCCGGTAATTGGTATTGCAATACTCGTTACAAGATGCAGACGAATATATGATAAGGTTTTAAATAAAAAAAAATGGTTCTTCAAAGAGACTTAAGCTAATGAGTAATGAAGTTGTAGGTAAGTTTACTGCTAATATGGTGGAACATAATCGGTTCTCCGGTAACGATGGTGAAAGGGCATCGTATATATCGAGGTTATAATATAAATACTTCGAATTAAAAGTCGAAGTTGTCTTGCTGAAGCTGTGACAAAATTCGCTACTTCGGAAAGGAATTGAAAAGTTATTTTCGATAATAGCAACGCCAAAGGAGTTAACGCAGATGCGTGTTAAACGTTTACTCAGGTTTTGAGCGTTTCCAGGTGCATAACTATATGCATCAATCTTTTCTTTCATAGATGAAGTGTGATTGGTTCATCCTCTCAGTTGTTTCTTAATTTGAGAGGTTTCAAGAATCATGAAAGATTTGAACGCAGGTTGTAATCGTCGAGATACAAATGAAGTTTAAGATGAATTCAAGTGGCAAACTTGAAGAATATTTAGTTTCATATGTTATAATCAGTATTTTAATTCCTTTTAATTGTCCAATGTTATTAGTCCACAGTCGATAGTCCATAGTTGACAGTCCAATAATTCCTATTCATATATAATTTAATATATAATATTCGAATTAATTAATACGTATCGTGACCCGTGTACATGTCTCAGACTCGATCACAACTCAAAGTATATATATTATTATAGAATCAACCTCAACCCTGTATAGAGAACTCGATTATTACTGCATATAGAGTGTCTATGGTGATTCCAAATAATATATATAGATGCGTCGATATGATATGTGAAGGTTTTTCGTATGCCCAAGAGACATATTAAATTAATGTGGCTAATATGTTATGATCCAAGTCGGGTCATACCCAATAACAAGCTTGCCGACACCTTAATCGTATTTAATCTTAATGAATGGATCATTAAATAAATACGCGACACTTGGATTTTAGAAAATCAGTTTTTCAAAATGTTATCACTTGAGATAAATTATTTGGATAATTTATATATAATTGTTTATAAGTTTAAATGATTATATTATGTTATATTTTATAAAAGGGTTTATAAAATATAAAAGTAACATAAAAATATATACATGTTTTATATATATATATCTAGTTTATATATATGTATAAATACATTGTTATATAATATATATAGTGCAGAATTTGTGACTCCAAGACTCACAAGCATGCCTTATTAATGTTTACTTTTAATAACACACAAGTGCCAAGGTGCATGCTAATGTATTAACCAAGGCCTTGACTCAAGAGAGATTTAATAACACACATAAAATAGGCTTCAAAATGCTGGTTCTGCTGTCCATGAATGCCGAACTGTTTTGAACCAAAAGGGGGTTCCTTTGCTTGCTATTTTATCACATTCAAGTGTTCTAAATCCTAACTAAATACAAAGGGTGTGTTGGTGATCAAAGCTTGTGGGTATTTCAAACTTGAGGCTTCAAGTTAGAGGCTCTAAATCCATCATCTTCATCATCACTTTGCTGTCCAAAACAGCCCTCAATCTATATTGAGGAGGTATTATTCCTTGTTCCTTCTCTTTAGTTTGTAAGTATAGCTTCAAGACTTGATGTCTTCATGGAATTCAATTTAAGTGGTTTAACATATTAACATGCTTTCTTAATAACATGCTTCCGCTTTCTTAACTTTAACTGAATTGGTTTCATGAATATGTTAATTTAAAGAACTTGTTGAAATGTTGAATTCCATCAATGGTATCTAGAGCCGAAGTCTTGAAATATGCTTCGAGATGGTTTTTGAACTCACCATAACTTTGCATTTTATGTACATGCATGAAAATAGAATGCAAAAATTATGGGTTTTGGGTGGGTTTGATTTTGGCCGAATTTGGAAGCTCCAAAAATGGGTTTGGTTCTTCCATGTTGGTCATTTTGTTGTATGTTGAAGTTCACAATCAAGCCTTGGCCTTTTGTTTGTATGGTTGCATGTTTGGATGATTATTAATCTATTCATTTGGTATGTAATATTAATTCATTCATGTGGTTGTAATATTCATTCAAGTTGGTTTGTAATTTTATTATTTTGGTTATGTAATTTATTTTATATTTGGTATGTAAAATAGATTAGGTTGTATTTTCATTTTCTAGAAAAATGTATTAGGATTTTTTTTTTGTAAAAATGAAGATACAAGATGAAGACTTGGAAGATGCATTTGGATGCAAGATTAAGTGGGAGATTTTGAAATCTCCTACTTAGTGTTATAACCCTTCACCGGTGACATTTGTTTTTCGGCTAAACAAATGTCTACCAAATCGGCTTGATTGTGAACACATTTGTTTGCATGCGTGGTTGTTTTATTTCTTGTATGATTGTGGATTGTGTATGTTACTACAACAAGTTATCACACAAGTTAACAACAAGCATAAACTACAATTTAATTGGTTAAATTATTAACAACATGCAAAACGTCAATTTAAATGGTTAAATTAAAAACGGCTAAAAGGACATTAATAAACGGTTATTAAGAACATGATAAGGATCATATATATAAAATGGTTTATATCAAGTAATTGGTTAAAATTACTAGACTTGAAAATGGATTTCAAATAAACCATACACTAAATGCATGTTGGTGTATGGCATAAATGTTTTCTCAAACTAGAATTAAAGAAAACTTAAAACCCTTTACACTTGGTCAACAAGTTTAAACGCCATCCTATTGTATGACACTTAAAAATATTAGGGAACTTATAATGGGATAAAGGTCACCTAACCGTTATGAGCAAACTAATATGATTAAGGTAAATTTCGCACACTTGTGGGATAAAGGTCACCTAACCACTTGTATGCTATGTTTACATGTCCATACAAGTAGGATGACTTGATTTGGAAATAATGAACTTAGGGTCACCGAAGCATGATGAACAAATAGGCGTTGATGGGATAATATGTCATGCAAAAGGATTGCATGATCCCATAACTTAGAAGTTGCAAAAGGATTGCAATTGTCATATAATGACTACCTAGCTAAACCAAATAACGGGATAAAGGTCACCTAACCGAAATTTGGTTTACCGTTGGATTCTAAAATTTAATAAATATCAATTGATTTAAAGGGTATTGATTATTAAATTAAAATTGATACTTAAACAACTTTGTTAAATTTTGTAGATGGCCGCCAATAACAACAACATACAAAACGCACCTATTAACTTGAACAACCTATCGTTAAGGTCTCTCCTCGAGAAAGACAAACTCAACCATACGAACTTTATGGATTGGTTCCGCAATCTTAGGATTGTCCTCAAACTTGAGGATAAAGCATATGTGTTGGAAGACCCCATTCCCGATCAACCCGACGAGGATGATACGGAAGGCATGGATTATTGGGATAAGTATTGCGCCGATTCGGTGCAAGTCGCTTGCCTAATGATTGGGACTATGATACCCGAACTCCAAAAGGATTTCGAGCATCATACTGCATACGACATGATCACGCAATTGAAGGAGATGTTCCTTCAACAAGCACGTGTCGAGCGCTTCGAGACCGTTCGAGCGCTTCATGCATGTCGTATGGACGACTCCCAATCCGTTTCATCTTATGTCCTTAAGATGAAAAGCCTCATTGATCGCGCAAACCGTCTTAATCTCAACATATCTAATGAGCTAGCCACGGATCTTATCCTAAACTCCTTGTCAAAGAGGTTTGACCAATTTGTAATTAATTACAATATGAATGGGATGGATAAGACCATTGGCGAACTTCATGGCATGCTTAGGACGGCGGAAACTAGCATGGGTAAGAGGGCTTCACCCGTGCTAATGATCAATGATGGTGGGTCCAAAGGTAATAACACCTCTAAGCCAAAGGAAGCTAAGAGGAAAGGACCCGCCCATCAAGGCAAGGGAAAGGGGAGGATGGTTACCCCAACTAAAAATAAGAACAAGAAGAAAAAGGTTGCCGGACAAGCAAACCCCAAGGAAGATCCGTGCTTCGGTTGCGGTGAAATGGTTCACTGGAAACGGAACTGCCCGGTCTACCTTAAGGAGTTGAAGGAAAAGAGGGATGCGGGGCAAACCTCAGGTAATATATATATGGTATATATAGAGCTTAGTATTACTTCTTCTAATACATGGGTATTAGACACTAGATGTGGAACTCACATTTGCAATTCTTTGCAGGGGTTCAAAAGAAGTAGCAAGCAAACGGGAACATCAAGTCTCTTTATGGGTAATGGAGCCAAAGTGCAAGTGAAGGCTCAAGGAGACTTTGTATTAAAGCTTCTAAGTGGTTTGGAACTTATTTTGAACAATGTTTTGTATGCACCGAATTTATGTCGAAACATTATTTCAGTTTCCCATTTAAAACAATGTGGTTTTTATCTTAATTTTGTTAATGATGATATCCACGTTTATTTAGATAATGTATTCTATTTTAAGGCTTCGCCTTCAAATGGAATTTATGAATTGGTTCATGATGACACATCATCTAGTAGCTCAATATACCATACTAGCACCAAGAAACTCAAAAGGGATTTGAGTGATTCCTACTTATGGCATTGTCGCCTTGGTCACATAAACAAGAACCGAATGCGTACACTTCAAAAGAATGGACTCTTGAAATCAAATGAGATGGACTCGTTTGATGTATGTGAATCTTGTTTACAAGGTAAAATGACTAAAGCACCTTTCAAAGGGACCTATGAAAGGGCTAAGGACTTATTGGGATTAATACATTCAGATGTATGTGGACCCTTTAAGCCCATAGCTAGGAATGGTGAAAGATACTTCGTTACTTTCATTGATGACTTCAGTCGTTTTGGATATATCTACTTGTTAAGACATAAGGACGAAACTTTTGAAGCATTCAAAGAATATCAAAGCGAAGTACAAAATCAACTCAATAAGACAATCAAGGTACTTCGTACCGATAGAGGAGGTGAATACCTAAGCGATGCTTTCCAAGATCATCTTAGAAGTTGTGGGATTATCTCGTAACTTACTCCACCCGGGACACCACAACTTAATGGTGTGTCCGAAAGGAGGAACCGAACCCTAATGGATATGGTTCGATCTATGATGGCTAGAAGCTCGTTACCTCTATCATTCTGGGGTTATTGTCTATGCTCCGCGGCTCGTATTTTAAATATGGCCCCAACCAAGAAAGTGGAACGAACACCTCATGAGATGTGGTTTGGAAAACCTCCATCTCTATCATACTTAAAGGTTTGGGGATGTGAAGCTTATCCTAAGCGTTACGTCCCTAATAAGTTGAATGCTCGATCCACAAAGTATATCTTCATAGGATATCCCAAGGATGATATGGGATACTATTTCTATGATCCAACCGAGCAAAATGTATTTGTTGCTCGAAAGGCTGAATTCCTTGAAACTAAGTTCCTAATGGAAGGAAATAGTGAAAGGAAGATAGATCTTGAAGAGGTTCAAGATCAAGTAGATGATACATAATTGGTTGACACTAGCGCTCAACATGAAAGTGTTGAGAATGATCAAATGGATGATCAAAATACACGAGACGTTCGCAGATCTGGTAGGATTAGTAATCCTCCTGAGAGATATGGGTTTCTCATGGATGGTTGCTATGTGGTTGATTTGGATGAACCAACAAACTACCAAGATGCTTTATCAAGGACTGATAAAGATAAATGGCAGGAAGCCATGAACGCTGAGATGCAATCCATGTATGACAACCAAGTTTGGAAACTTGTTGCACAACCTGCTGGCTCGAGGCTAGTTGATTGTAAATGGCTTTTCAAAATGAAAACCGACATACATGGGAACTTGGATACATATAAAGCTAGACTTGTAGCAAAAGGTTTCACTCAAACTCAAGGGGTTGACTATGATGAAACTTTTTCGCCTGTGGCAATGCTAAAGTCTATTAGGATATTACTTGCCATTGCTGCTCATTATGATTATGAAATATGGCAAATGGATGTCAAGACCGCTTTCCTAAATGGACATCTTGAGGAAGATGTCTATATGGTTCAGCCTGAAGGTTTTGTTGATCCGAAATATCCTAAAAAGGTATGCAAGTTAAAGAAGTCAATCTACGGATTGAAACAAGCATCTAGAATGTGGAATCATCGTTTTAATGAGGAGGCCAAGAAGTTTGGCTTCATTAAAAATGGTGATGAAGCTTGTGTATACAAGAAAGCTAGTGGGAGCACTATCATGTTCCTTGTACTATATGTGGATGATATATTGTTATTTGGAGATGATATTCCGGCAATGCAAGGAGTTAAAACTTGGCTAAGTGAATGTTTCTCTATTAAGGATCTTGGAGAAGCACAATACGTTTTGGGGATTGGGATCTACAGGAATAGATCCAAGAAACTGATAGGTTTGAATCAAAGTGCATACATTGAAAAAATCTTGAAAAGGTTCAAGATGGAGAACTCTAAGAAAGGTTTGGTACCTATTCAAAGAGGAATTCTCCTTAGTTCATCTCAGTGCCCCACCACGAAAGATGAACAGGAGAGAATGAAGAAAGTCCCATATGCGTCTGCCATTGGGTCTATCATGTATGCAATGATATGCACTAGACCGGATGTGTCATGCGCTCTTAGCCTGACAAGCAGATACCAGAATAACCCAGGAAATAGTCATTGGATTGCTGTCAAAAGTATATTGAAATACCTTAGGAGGACTAAGGATATGTTTCTGATATATGGGTCTGGTGAGGAGGAACTCGCTGTAAAAGGTTACGTGGATGCGAGCTTCCAAACTGATCGAGATGATTCTCGATCACAATCCGGCTATGTCTTCACATTAAATGGAGGTGCGGTCTCTTGGAAGAGTTCAAAACAGGATGTTGTTGCTCTATCCACTACAGAGTCGGAGTACATCGCCGCATCATTGGCAGCTCAGGAAGCTGCATGGATGAAGAAATTCATCGATGACTTAGGAGTAGTCCCTTCCATTCAGGACCCTCTTGAGATCTTTTGTGACAACGAGGGTGCGATTGCTCAAATCAAGGAACCTCGTGCTCACCAAAAGACCCGTCACATTGAGCGGAGATTCAACTACATAAGTGATGAAGTTGAAAAGGGAAAGATATGTATTCGCAAAGTTCACACAGATCTTAATATAGCGGATCCTCTCACGAAGCTCTTACATGGATCAAAATATGCTGGACATGTTTGTGCATTAGGGCTTCGATATTCTAGTGATTGGTCATGATCTGTTTTAAGTATTGTAACAGAACGAAATTGTTCAAACTCATTAATATAATTATGGTATTAATTTATTTTGTGTTATTTTCCTATTTTGCATATTTTATCCATGAATAAGTAATTATTCTAAATTCCATAGTCGATCACATTTGTGGGAGCAAATGTGAGGTTTAGACTATTATGAACTTGGATTGGTATACATTCACGGGATGAATGTGGGGCAAGGTTGCAACCAAGGTTCATAGATATTTGTTGGATACAAATATTGGAAGACCCGCTCTCAAGATTTACTAAATGGAGCCTTTGTGGTTGATCACATGTAATCTTGAGTAAAGGCGAATATCATTGTATCCTCTGACCTGAGATACGTATTGGGTTCGGATATTTACCAGGTATTGTGCCTTGATTCTGTCCTTCGCTATTCTGAAATATGGTAGTTCATAAGGAAGAGCTCAGGTATAATGCAAGGTATGTATTTAGGACATATGTAGTCAAGATGGAATTTGTCCCTCTTATTCGTTGAGAGTCAGATGTTTAAGGCCTGATAAAGTTAAATCTAGAAGAGAGTGATCACTCTGTGTCTCTTGGATTTAACATGACATCTAGGACGAAAGGATACTATGAAAGATTTACCTATTCATATTCGAGATGGGAACTCGAAAGGGATGATGTTATTGAATGGCACAAAGTCATAACATATTGGGGGTGATGGATGGTCGTTAGGTGGTATCCATCACTTGCATTAATTCATATGTTTCTCGTGCAAGTGGGAGATTGAAGGTTTTTCGTATGCCCAAGAGACATATTAAATTAATGTGGCTAATATGTTATGATCCAAGTCGGGTCATACCCAATAACAAGCTTGCCGACACCTTAATCGTATTTAATCTTAATGAATGGATCATTAAATAAATACGCGACACTTGGATTTTAGAAAATCAGTTTTTCAAAATGTTATCACTTGAGATAAATTATTTGGATAATTTATATATAATTGTTTATAAGTTTAAATGATTATATTATGTTATATTTTATAAAAGGGTTTATAAAATATAAAAGTAACATAAAAATATATACATGTTTTATATATATATCTAGTTTATATATATGTATAAATACATTGTTATATAATATATATAGTGCAGAATTTGTGACTCCAAGACTCACAAGCATGCCTTGTTAATGTTTACTTTTAATAACACACAAGTGCCAAGGTGCATGCTAATGTATTAACCAAGGCCTTGACTCAAGAGAGATTTAATAACACACATAAAATAGGCTTCAAAATGCTGGTTCTGCTGTCCATGAATGCCGAACTGTTTTGAACCAAAAGGGGGTTCCTTTGCTTGCTATTTTATCACATTCAAGTGTTCTAAATCCTAACTAAATACAAAGGGTGTGTTGGTGATCAAAGCTTGTGGGTATTTCAAACTTGAGGCTTCAAGTTAGAGGCTCTAAATCCATCATCTTCATCATCACTTTGCTGTCCAAAACAGCCCTCAATCTATATTGAGGAGGTATTATTCCTTGTTCCTTCTCTTTAGTTTGTAAGTATAGCTTCAAGACTTGATGTCTTCATGGAATTCAATTTAAGTGGTTTAACATATTAACATGCTTTCTTAATAACATGCTTCCGCTTTCTTAACTTTAAATGAATTGGTTTCATGAATATGTTTATTTAAAGAACTTGTTGAAATGTTGAATTCCATCAATATGTCAAAACCTTGTATACGTGTCCCGATATTTAAAGTGCGTAAAATAAATTACAGAACTTAAATGACGATAAATTAAATGCGTAAAGTAAATAACACAAATTAAATGATGATAAATACAATTACGAGAATATAAATTGCAATAAATAAATTGCGATAATTAAAATGTAATATAGAATTAACAGTTAGCTAGGAACAGTTAGTTAGGATTTTGTTAGCGTGGATTCTTAACAACATTTCATATTGTTAATTAGTCTGTTTCTAATCAATTTTTATTGTGCCCATTATTTCTTCATTATGCCACTTGTTGGATTCTGATAGATCAAAATCCAAATATGAAATTGAATTTGAATGAAAATAGTTATTCTTTGGTGAACGGATACGTAAATCGGTGGTTGTAAATAGGATAGTAAATGACTATTGAATCAGATTCGAAGAACGTATAATGTAACTTATTAATGTGAAATCTAAATATTCCTCAGGTATTACCTACCCGTTAAAATATTTTCACCATTAACAGTTTGTACAAAAGAATTTTTAACTACAATCTTTATGAAAACATATATACATATATATTTTCTTCAGATGTGATCATAGATTTAATGAGTCAATTATGATATTAATCTCATCTGATTTATCGTTAGAATAAGAATATATAATCTCTAAAACATTAGAGATTACATAATCGCCATGACGAACGAAAATAAATGATGTAGAACGATACATAGAATGAAGATCATACTCAAAGTACAGATGATGATATTGAAGCATGGATTGTTGATGGTACTGGTGCTGTTATTGATGGTATTGTTGGTGTCGGTGATGTTGCTGAAGCTGGTACATTTTGCACCATATTCTCCGAATTGATTATTCGAGCGCGAAGTTCGTTGACTTATTACTCCAGGATGATTGTCAGTCAGAACGAGCGGATGAATAAGGTTTAGAATTGTGGATAGAATATAATCTTGTCGAGTTACCCTGGAAATGAGACTGAAAATGGTGTCTCGAACAGGTTCGCCAGTAAACGCTTCAGGTTCATTGTCAAGAGGTGAATTCGATTGGTGGAAGGGATTGCCTTCTGCGCGTTTCCCTTAATTAAGTCAACTACGAACCCATCAGATGAATTGATAATGGTTGATTAGTTGATTCATGCCGATGACGCTGTTTTCGGAGCTTAGGTGAACATCTATGTCGGAATAGCTGTCGGAATAACTATCGGAATAGCTATCGGAATCTGAGGGACTCGAACTGGTTACAGGATTCATCTCGTACGATCAGATGAAAGATTTTCGATAAGAATTAGATTATAAGATGTAGATTAGTACTCTGCAATACATAATTTACATATGCATATATAATACTAAAATCCCATAAGTTACGGAGGAATCTACGGAATGCAACAGGCAAAGTTACAGTAACAGATACGCTAAGGTATGAAGTAGCAGATACGTTAAGATATGAATTTTATCTATACATTATTCATGCAGTCAATGCAGTAAAACGTGTCTAGACTAAGAATGATAAGCAAGTGATTTCCTAAGGATGATAATCGGATGATTTCCGACTAGAAATGATAAGCAAAACTTTTGACATACCGACACGGTCGAAGTCCAGACTCACTGATGCATCCTAACGACTTATCAGTTAGACACACTAATGCAGACCTGGTTCGCTAAGACCTCTGCTCTGATACCAACTGAAGCGACCCGTCCTAATCCATCCGGACGAAGTCCATATCGATTATAAACGATTCACAACAGTTGATTACATCGCGAGGTACTTGACCTCTATATGATACATTTTACAAACATTGCATTCGTTTTTGAAAAGATAATCTTTCATCACATCGAAAGTTGACGGCATGCATAACATTTCATAATATATCCAACTATAATTAACTTAATAATAATCCTGATGAACTCAACGACTCGAATGCAACATCTTTTGAAATATGTCATGAATGACTCCAAGTAATATCTTTAAAATGAGCAAATGTATAGCGGAAGATTTATTGCATACCTGAGAATAAACATGCTTTCAAGTGTCAACCAAAAGGTTGGTGAGTTCATTAGTTTAACATAAATAATCATTTCATAATTTTAATAGACCGCAAGATTTCATATTTCCATTTCTCATAAACATATATCCCATGCATAGAGACAAAAATATCATTCATATGGATTGAACACCTGGTAACCGACATTAACAATATGTATATAAGAATATCCCCATCATTCCGGGATCCTCCTTCGGACATGATATAAATTTCGAAGTACTAAAGCATCCGGTACTTTGGATGGGGCTTGTTGGGCCCGATAGATCTATCTTTAGAGTTCGCATCAATTAGGGTGTCTGTTCCCTAATTCTAAGATTACCAGACTTAATAAAAAGGGGCATATTCGATTTCGATAATTCAACCATAGAATGTAGTTTCGATTACTTGTGTCTATTTCGTAAAACATTTATAAAAAACAGTGCATGTATTCTCAGCCCAAAAATATATAATGCAAAAGCAATTAAAAAGGGAGCAAATGAAACTCACAATACTGTATTTTGTAGTAAAAATACATATGACGAAACTGAACAATGCAGGGTTGGCCTCGGATTCACGAACCTATATCAATTATATATATTAACACATATAATTGTAATCGAATAAATTTATATATATCTAATTAGTTATATAAATTTTAATTTATAGTTTTCCTTAATAAATTAAGTATATTTATTTTATGTACAAAAATATTAATATCGTTAAGTTATATGTAATTAGTATAGTTGTCATAGTTATTTGATAAATTAAATAAAAATTGTATTACTATAAATAAAATAATAATTTTAATAATAATAATTATAATAAAAATAATGAAATTTTAATAATAATGATAATTTTAAAAATAGTAATAATGTTAATGAAAATACTTATAATAATACTAATAATATTGATAATACTAATAAATAAATAATTAAATGTTTATAAGTTAATAATAACATTGATAATCCTTATATTAATTCTTAATATTAATACTAATACTAATACTAATGTTAATAATAAATAATAATAAAATCATAAAATCAATAAAAATAATAATAATAATAATAATAATAATAATAATAATAATAATAATAATAATAATAATAATAATAATAATAATAATAATAATAATAATAATAATATTAATAATAATAATATTAATAATAATAATATTAATAAGAGATATCATACTACCTCAAGAGCTTTTCCAAAAAAAATAAATGCCTCAGACAAGACTCGAACCCACGACCTCTATCTAACCCAGCAACATACTCAACCATTCAGCTGATTCTTACTTTACTAATTTATTACACAACTTAATTTCATTTAAACCCAAATATGATTCCATGAGTCTGCCATCGACTAAACCCACTTTCTTGGCCCAACTGCACACTCATACATGGCCCAATGCAGCTCTCTTAATAAAAAAAAATTGTTTGTAGTGGCCTGGATTCGAACTTACAACCTCTCGCTTAACAACCAAACTCATAACCATTTCGCTGCTACTACTTTTCTGTTTACCTCCCCACTTAAATTTCTTTATAACTCGTTTTTACCTGTTTTAAATTTCTTCTTCTTTTTCACTTTGAACCATAATCATCATTTTCACAACATCATCATCTTTTATCATCAACATCATCTCATCATCATCATCAATATCCACTTGTTTTACACAACATCACCGTCATCATCATCCGGATCATCATCGAATAACTATGATCATATACGTATCATAATTATCATCTTTTTCGTTTACTAGATACCATCATTATCATCAAAGAATCACGATTATATCATCACCAAGCTTCTCACCGTCAATCGTCATCATCATCCTTCCAACATCACATCATCCATATCGTGATCGTCCTCACAGTCCATCAAGAAAAATAGTTGTTGGATCTCGGCCCAAGAGTTAATTTAATTAAGACCAACTACTAGGTTAGCCCACAGCCGATTACAAAAGAAGATCTAATCATACGTATGTTTTCACCTTGGATTCCAATTTGTTCTTAAATAATAATCACCCACTAACTTAAAGTTGTGATAATTTTTCGGTCATAAATTAGTCCCACTAGTTATTTTGATAAAGCTCTTATTATTATACTATATCTATGTTGTCAAAACACTAACATATTCTAACCTTTTTTTTGTTTCAGTAGCGTACCCAAAACGAAGAGGTATTATATATGATGATGGTGGCAGTCAATGGCCTGAACCGAAACAGAAAGATAGAAGCTTGCTGTAGCAGTAGAAGACTGCAGTGCTGGCTGTGTTTGCTCAACATGTTCGACAGAAAAGAAACGAGTAGAAAGAAAAAAATTACACGATGAATATGTGTCACGGTGGACGTTTGTTTTTGTCGTCAATGGTGATGATGGTAATCGATTGTGTGAGTTGAAATGGTAAGGGTTATGGCTTCGGTTGTATGCATGAAAGAAACAAAAAAAATTAATTAATGCATGGGTTGCACTTCGAATAAGGAGGTTGGTGTTTGGGCTTCGGTTTAAGCTAGCTCGACATAAAAAAAATAATAGTTAGTATTGAGAACAAAAAAAAAATAAAGAGGTGGTGGATAGTGGTTCCAGTTTGATGAAAGTGGGGTGATTAATGGGTGATGTTGGTTTTGATGGTGTTGTGTTGGTCGTTGGTAGGTGATGAGGTGAAGGTTGAAGATGGTGATCGTGGTGTGTTCACGATGGGTGGTTCAAGGTTGTGATTAAACCGAAATTGGTTATGGTTCATGGTGAGATGGTGTGTGTGACTGTGGTGAGTTCATTGAAGAGTATAGAGAGAAAGAAGGTGGCGATGATGACCTTTTAAATCTCTCGATATCCAAATATATACAGAGATTCATATATCTTATATGTAATAATTATAATATAATATTAATAATAATTAATAATTAATAATAATTATGTAGTTATAATAATATAATCAATATGAATTGACATCAAACAGAAAGTGGTAAAGTAATGGGTGTTTGTGATAAGATTCGTACTAGACATAGTAATAGAATTAATATATTGCAAGTGGTGTGAATTAGTTTATGTTAGTTTGTCATATGCACATGTAATTATTGTATGTATATAATTCTTTGTAATATAACTTGCAAGGAAGTCAAACCAAACACAGTACAAAGAACGTGGGTTACATATTAATAGCCTAAATATTTGGAATGAGAGTAGAAGTCAAGAAAAGTAGCAGTGATATAAATTTGTGGGTCTTCCATACTCATACCATGATGTATGTATATATATATATATATATTATCGAGCAGTGGGTGGGATGGTGATATATATATTTTTGTTCTCTTGCATAAGTATATCCATATTATATATAGATGGTAGGGTGAAGGAAAAAGTAAAACAAACAAACACAGAATTACTAAATGATAATTCAACTCATCATGGGTGAATTTAAGTAATTAACTCACGACACTCTTAGTACAGAAAGTATATCGTGCTCTGTTGGTAATCAGTGGCGGATAAAAGTCTTCGGAAAATCCCAAATTTTTAGATTAACTATATTTATTTATTTTGGTCATTATGGTATAAAATTTGATCCTTAATTATTAAATAAAAATTACATTAATTATTCACTCCCAACCCTAAATAAAATATAAAAAGTTTAAAATTCAACAAATAATTTCTAAATGCATTTTTTTTTTAATAAGCCTAAAATTTATAGAACTCATTTCCAGCACCGTTTATTTTAAAATCATATAAGTTTGAATTTAACTTACTTAATATATCAATTGGAACATCAAACGAGTATTACAATCATTAAATATTTATTTTTAATATACTTTTCATATATAGAAAGATTTATAGTAATATCATATATTATTTTATTTACACACATGAATTAAATCATATAAGTTTCTATTTCAATTTAATATATATATGTTTACAGATAGTGGTTCGTGAATTGTTGAGCATAGTCAAAGGGTAATTGATTACATGAATATTGATTTCAAGACTTTCGAGACTCAACATTACAGATTTTGCTTATCGTGTCGGAAACATATAAAGATTAAAGTTAAAATTTGATCAGAAATTTCCGGGTCATCACATCATCAACCAAAATTGTTTTATAAGATCGACCATATAATTCAGCATAATTATGTGGCAAACGTAATGTGTTCAAAAATGTGTTTTGCGGCCATTAATTAATATCAAAATAAAACTATAGTCAAATATATTCGCATTAAATACGAAATTTTAAAACAAAAACAATAATATAGTTATGGATTGAGAGATATCAAAAAGTGCCACTAAATAATTAAACCATTAAACCAAGATGGGTCGCAAAACGTGTAAGGATTTGTGGCTAGTGGGGTTATATTAACCTCAAAAAGATTCTCATTGTACTTAAAATCAATGTTACATATATAACAAAAATCAAAATGGTATTTAAATATGTATAAAAATTCAAATGGAAAGGTAATAATTATAAAAAAATCTAAAAGTTCAAAATTCACCTTTTAAAAATAACAAAACGACTTTTTTGGCATTGAAACTATTTCGAATGGCATCAACCCTATATGAAGTCTTGCTCGTAGTGCCTTTCTCTAATCATCATGCGAAAATGGATCCAATCTTCAACAAAAATTATTTTATCACGTCGGCTGTATAATCCAGCATAATTATGCGGCAAACGTAATGTGTTCAAAAATGTGTTTCGCGGCCAAGAATTATTATCGATACGAAACAATAGTCAAATATATTCGCATTCAAATCAAAATTTTAAAACAAAAACAGTAATAGAGTTATGGATTGAGAGATATCAAAATCTGCCACTAAATAATTGAACCATTAAAACAAGATGTCTCAAAACGTGTAAGGATTTGTGGCTAGTGGGGTGATATTAACCTCAAAAAGATTCTCAATGTACCTAAATTCAATGTTACATAAATAGCAAGTATCAAAATGGGTTTAAATATGCATAAAAATTCAAATTCAAAGGTAATAATTATTGAAAAATCTGAAAGTTCAAAATTCCCCTTATAAAATATAGCAAAATGACTTTTTCAGCGTTGAAAGTATTTTGAATGGTAACAACATTTTAGGAAGCCTTGCTAGTAGGCCCTTTCTCTAGTCATCGTGTGAAAATGAATCCAATCTTCAACAAAAAATTGATTTATCACATTGACCACATAATTCAGTATAATTATGTGGCAAACGTAATGTGTTCAAAAATGTGTTATGCGGCCATGAATTATTATCGAAACGAAATTATAGTCAAATATATTCGTATTCAATACGAAATTTTAAAACAAAAAACAATAATAGAGTTGTGAATCGTGAGATATCAAAAAGTGCCACTAAATAATTGAACCATTAAAACAAGATGTCGCAAAACGTGTAAGGATTTGTGGCTAGTGGGGTGATATTACCTCAAAAAGATTCTCAATGTACCTAAATTCAATGTTACATAAATAAAAAGGTATCAAAATGGTATTTAAATATGCATAAAAATTCAAATGCAAAGGTAATAATTATCAAAAAATCTAAAAGTTCAAAATTCACCTTTTAAAAATAGCAAAATGACTTTTTCAGAGTTGAAACTATTTCGAATGGCATCAACCCTTTACGAAGTCTTGCTCATAGTTCCTTTCGCTAGTTATCATGCGAAAATGGATCTAATCTTCAACCGAAATTTTTTTATCACATTGACCACATAATTCAGCATAATTATGTGGCTAACTTAAAGTGTTCAAAAATGTGTTCCGCGACAATAAATTATTATCGAAACGAAACTATAGTCAAATATATTCGAATTCAATACGAGATTTTTAAACAAAAACAATAATACAGTTATGGATTGAGAGATATCAAAAAGTGCCACTAAATAGTTGAACCATTATACCAACATGTCGCAAAACGTGTAAGGATTTGTGGCTAGTGGGGTGATATTGTCATACCCCGTCCTAATCCATCTGGACGAATTCATCAACTTTTGGTCCCATTGCGATGATCGACTCCAAGTAATGTCCTTAAAATGAGCAAATGCACAGCGAAAGATTTCTTTCATACCTGAGAATAAACATGCTTTCAAGTGTCAACCAAAAGGTTGGTGAGTTCATTAGTTTATCATAATCATTCATTTTCATCATTTTAATAGACCACAATATTTCCAGATATTTAATTGTACACGTAACCCGAGTATAAAATAATACGCGTAATCCGCGAATTAAAAATCATTCATATTGTGAACACCTGGTAATCGACATTAAAAAAATGCATCTAGAATATCCCCATCATTCCGGGACTCTCATCGGATATGATAAAATCGAAGTACTAAAGCATCCGTAACCCGAATGGGGTTTGTTAGGCCCAATAGATCTATCTTTAGGATTCGCATCAATTAGGGTGTCTGTTCCCTAATTCTTAGATTACCAGACTAAAAAGGGCGATATTCGGTTTAATAATCCAACCATAGAATGTAGTTTTAAGTACTTATGTCTATTTCGTCAAACATTTATAAAATCAGCGCATGTATTCTCAGTCCCAAAAATATATATTGCAAAAGCATTTAAAAAGGGAGCAAATGAAACTCACGATACAATATTTTGTAGTAAAAATATTCATACGACGGAATTGAACAATGCAGGGTTGGTCTCGGATTCACGAACCTATATCAAGTATATATATTAACACATATAATCGTAACCGAACAAGTTTAGATATTATTATTAATTGTTATTTCAGTAACTCGCATGTTTCATTGGTAACTATATTAACTATATTTATTTTATATACTTTAGATAAATAATTAGTATTTATTATGAAAATATTAATGTTGTTATGCGATATGTTTAAAATATATTCTTATATAACTATTTATTTGGTAAAATAATATCAATAATAATAAATAAAAATTTGTATCTTTTATGATAATAATAATAATACAAAAAGTAATTAGATTTAGTAATGATACTAATATTAATAGTTTTGATAATAATACTAATAATAAAAGTAATTTTAATAATAATAATAGTAAAAAAAATGGTAATAATAATAAGATAAAAATGTTAGTTTTCATAAAAATAATATTTTAAATAATAATGGTACTTATAATAATAATGATGATTTAATATAAATTTTAATAGTCATATTAATAATAATACTATATATAATAATGATAATGATAATAATATTAGTTATACTAATAATCCTATTTCTAATATTGGTAATAATAATAATTTCTTAATAACAATCAATAATAAATAATAATAATAATAATAATAATAATAATAATAATAATAATAATAATAATAATAATAATAATAATAATAATAATAATAATAATAATAATAATAATAGTACTACATGTAGAAAACAAGCTTCCTAAAAAGAAATGCCACAACCCGGGCTCGTACCCATGACCTCTAGCTAACCCACAAACACCCTTAACCATCCAATCATTTTTGTTTTTCTGAATAATATCTTAACCAGAAATATTTAATCCGTTTTTCTTGCGGTTTCTATTTCTTTTTCACAACACATCATCATTATTTTAATCTTGACCCAACACTAGTCCTCGGCCCAATAACTAACATCATAGGAATACGACCCAATAACTAAAACAATTTTTCACGGCCCAAATTAGAAAAAGAGTATGGTGGCCCAACAAAACAACCTGTAACAATCGATCTCTTTCTAGTTTATTTTTATCATCATTATAATAGAAATCTGGGACAAAATAACAAACGTAGCATTAGCAGCGTGTCTGTTTCGATCAGGAGTAACCAGAAGAAATTACACGATGGTTTCGAAAGGAACGACAGAAAAGAAAGAAGAAGGGTTAGCGATTAGCTGCAGTATTTAATCACCATCATCCTTGTTTCATTACCCTTCATCATAATCATGCTCGATCATAATCTTACTACCATCATCATCATTCTCATGTGATCATGCCATTACCAACATCAATATCATTCTTCTTCAAGTATCAATAATATCATGACCCATAACTATATATCATCATCAACCCTAATCTTGATCATAATCGTGATTATCATCATTCTTAATTCAATCATTCTCATCATCATTACTATATCATCTCTGTAATCATCATCACGGTCATCGTGTTTGTTCACATTTGCAGGTTACATTGGTGGTGTGTGGGGTTCGATTAGAATAGTAAACAAAAAGCAATAAAGACGAGTAGTAGCAAACAGTGGTGAGTGTGGTTTGCTATGGTGTTGAGTTGTGTTCGTACGGGACTGAAACAGAAAGAAAATAGGAGAATTGAAGCAGTTTACAATTAGGTTTGGTCTTGACTTTGGGTCTGACCGAAAGAACATAGAAACTGAAATCGTTTGCAGCAATTTATCGAATGGAAACAGAAAATATATAAGTGTAGTAGCAGAAGTAAACAAGAGTGATGAAGGTGGTTTGAAGTAGGTCGTAGACTGATCAAACATAGGAGTAGATAGAAATGAATGATGGGTTCAACGAGGTGGTGGTGTGGTGGTTTTACGACTGTTATAGTGGTTTTGTGATGGGGCTTGAACAAAATAGAAACATATAATAGTTGGCAGTAGCAGTGCACAATGGTGTCGATAGTGATTGCCTCGAGATGGTGATTTAAACAGAAAAAATAGACATAGAACCAGACCGACGGGAGTAGCAGTTACTGGCGGTGGAGTGGCTGTTTAGTGATCGAAGACAGTAGCTTAGCTGCAGCTATGGTGACGGTTATATGTTGGTGAAGATAGTTGTGGGTTTCTTTGGTCACACAACTGCGAGAAGAAAGAAAGAAAAATAACATTAACGATGGGTTTGGTGATGATTGTCTAGGGTTACGATGGTGTTGATGGTGATGGAATATGGTGTTTCAAATGGTGGTGATAGATGGCTCACGATGGTAGTGATGGAATCCATGGTGGTGTCGGGTTAGCAAGCGATCAAAGGAGGTGTGGGTTGTGTCCCTGGATGCATATATATATATATATATATATATATATATATATATATATATATATATATATATATATATATATATATATATGAAAGCATGTGTATATATATTTAAAAGATATGTAGATAGAATAAGATAGATAAAAGATACATAAAATGATGAAGTGGGTTTGGAGTTAATGAATCAATGGTCCATGGTGATGATTTGTAATACAAGCTCGTGTCCCATGGTTAAAGTAGACAAGGTTATATGGAGTATTAAGTTTAGTGGCAGTTATGTTTCTCCATTTGCAATTGCAATAGGATGAGCTGGATATGCATATCTTTATGCACATATAATTATATATACACAATTGGGATGGTTGAGAACAAAAACAGTAGCAACATGTGGGGTTTCTAAATATCTATATGTGTAATATGTAAATGCATATAAGTCTATATCCACGGAAATCATGAAGAAGTAAAACAGAAATAGTATCAATCATGAATAGTTAGCAGCCTTCAATTTGTTATTTAGTTACTGACAGTTTTCAAGGACTACTATTTCGTATCTCGTGGATAACTAGTGGCGGATAAAAGTCTTTCAGAAAATCCCAAATTTTTTGATTAACTATATTTATTTATTTTGGTCATTATGGTATAAAATCTGATCCTTAATTTGTTAAATAAAAATTACATCAATTGTCCCTCTCAATTCTGGGTAAAATATAAAAAGTGTTAAAACTTAACAAATAGTTCCTAAATACATTTTTAATAAGCCTAAAATTTATAGAACTCATTCTCGTATCAACGTTTATTTTTAAATTACATAAGATTGAATTTACCTTGCTTAATATCAATCGAAACATCAAACGAGTATTAAAATCATTTAATATTTATTTTTAATATACTTTATTTATATATAGAGATATATTTTAAATAATAATTATTATAATATCCTATTTTTATTTTATTAATTTTTAATAACAACAACATATAATATTACAAATTATATTTCGAATTATTATTTATATATACATACACACATATCTATTTACAAATAATTGTTCGTGAATCGTCGAGAGCAGTCGAAGGTCAATTGAATATATGAAACAATTCAAACTTTTTGAGACTCAACCTTACAGACTTTGCTTATTGTGTCAAAAATATTAAATCGTATCGAGAGTTTTGGTTTAAAATTAGTCGAAATTTTCCGGGTCGTCACAGATATTAACCACAAAAATATTCTCAATTTACATAAAATCAATGTTACATAAATAACAAGTATCAAAATGGTATTTAAATATGCATAAATATTCAAATGCAAAGGTAATAATTGTTAAAAAAAAAAAAGTCTGAAAGTTCAAAATTCACCTTTTAAAAATAGCAAAATGACTTTTTCGGCGTTGAAACTATTTCGAATGGCAACAACCCTTTAGGAAGTCTTTCTCGTAGTGCCTTTCTCCAGTCATCGTGCAAAAATGGATCCAATCTTCATTTGAAATTGTTTTATCACATTGGCTACATAATTCAGCATAATTTTGTGGCAAACGTAATGTGTTCAAAAGTGTGTTCTGCGGCCATGCATTATTATTGAAACGAAACTATTATTCGCATTCAATACGAAATTCTAAAACTAAAACAATAATGTAGTTATAGATTGAGATATATCAATAAGTGCCACTAAATAATTGAACCGTTAAACCAAGATGTTTCAAAACGTGTAAGGATTTGTGGTAAGTGGGGTGGTATTAACCTCAAAAAGATTTTCAATGTACCTAAATTCAATGTTACATAAATAACAAATATTAAAATGGTATTTTAGTATGCATAAATTCAAGTGCAACGGTAATAATTATCAAAAATCTGAAAGTTCAAAATTCACCTTTTAAAAATAGTAAAACGACTTTTTCAGCGTTGAAACTATATCGAATGGCAGAAACCCTATAGGAAGTCTTGCTCGTAGTGCATTTCTCAAGTCATAGTGCGATAATTGATCCAATCTTCAATCTAAATTGATTAATCACATAGGCCACATAATTCAGCATAATTATGTGGCAAATGTAATGTGTTCAAAAATGTGTTTTGCGGCCATTAATTAATATCAAAATAAAACTATAGTCAAATATATTCGCATTAAATACGAAATTTTAAAACAAAAATAAAAATAGAGTTATGGATTGAGAGATATCAAAAAGTGCCACTAAATAATTAATCCATTAAACCAAGATGTCGCAAAATGTGTAAGGATTTGTGGCTAATGGGGTTATATTAACTTCAAAAAGATTCTCAATGTACATAAAATCAATGTTACATAAATAACAAGTATCAAAATGGTATTTAAATATGTATAAAAATTTAAAAGGAAAGGTAATAATTATTAACAAATCTAAAAGTTCAAAATTCACCTTTTAAAAATAGCAAAATGACTTTTTTGGCATTGAAACTATTTCGAACGGCTTCAACCCTATACGAAGTCTTGCTCGTAGTGCCTTTCTCTAATCGTCATGCGAAAATGGATACAATCTTCAACCAAAATTGTTTTATCACATCGGCCGTATAATTCAGCATAATTATGCGGCAAACGTAATGTGTTCAAAAATGTATTTTGCGACCTTGAATTATTATCGATACGAAACAATAGTCAAATATATTTGCAATCAAATCAAAATTTAAAAAAAAACAATAATAGAGTTATGGATTGAGAGATATCAAAAACAAGATGTCGCAAAATGTGTAAGGATTTGTGGCTAGTGGGGTGATATTATCCTCAAAAAGATTCTCAATGTACCTAAATTAAATGTTACATAAATAACAAGTATCAAATGGTATTTAAATATGCATAAAAATTCAAATTCAAAGGTAATAATTATCGAAAAATCTGAAAGTTCAAAATTCCCCTTATAAAATATAGCAAAACGACTTTTTCGGCGTTGAAACTATTTCGAATGGCATCAACCCTATATGAAGTCTTGTTCGTAGTGCCTTTCTCTAATCAGCGTGCGTAAATAGATCAAATCTTTAACCAAATTGTTTTATCACATCGGCTATATAATTCAGCATAATTATTTAATAAACGTAATGTGTTCAAAAATGTGTTCTGGGGCCATGAATTATTATCAAAACGAAACTATAGTCAAATATATTCGCATTTAATACGAAATTTTATAACAAAAACAATAATAGAGTTATGGATTGAGAGATATCAAAAAGTGCCACTAAATAATTAAACCATTAAACCAAGATGTCGCAAAACTTGTAAGGATTTGTGGCTAGTGGGGTTAAATTAACCTTAAAAAGATTCTCAATGTACCTAAAATCAATGTTACATAAATAGCAAGTATTAAAATGGTATTTTAAATATGCAAAAAAATTCAAATGGAAAGGTAATAATTATCGAAAAATCTAAAAGTTTAAAATTCACCTTTTAAAAATAGTAAAATTACTTTTTCTGCATTGAAACTATTTCGACTAGCATCAACCCTATAGGAAGTCTTGCTCGTAATGCCTTTCTCTAATCATCGTACGAAAATGGATTCAATCTTCAACCGAAATTGATTTATCACATTGGCCACATAATTCAGCATAATTATATGGCCAACGTAATGTGTTCAAAAATGTGTTATGCGGCCATGAATTATTATCAAAATGAAACTATAGTCAAATATATTCGCATTCAATATGAAATTTTAAAACAAAAACAATAATAGAGTTATGAATTGAGAGATATCTGAATGTGCCACTAAATAATTGAACCATTAAACCAAGATTTAACAAAACGTGTAACGATTTGTAGTTAGTGGGTGATATTAACCTCATAAAGATTCTTAATTTACCTAAAATCAATGTTACATAAATAAAAAGTATCAAAATGGTATTTAAATATGCATAAAAATTCAAATGCAAAGGTAATAACTGTAAAAAAAATTGAAATTTCAGAATTCACCTTTTAACAATAGCAAAATGACTTTTTCGGCGTTGAAACTATTTCGAATGGCAGTAACCTTTAAGGAACTCTTGCTCGTAGTGCTTTTCTCTAGTCATCGTGCGAAAATGTATCCAATCTTCAACCAAAATTGTTTTATCACATTGGCCACATAACTCAGCATAATTATGTGGCAAACGTAATGCGTTCAAAAATGTGTTCCGCGGCCATGAATTATTTTTGAAACGAAACTATAGTCATATATATTCGCATTCAATACAAAATTTTAAAACAAAAATAATAATATAGATATGGATTGAGATATATCAAAAAGTGCCACTAAATTATTGAACCATTAAACCAAGATGTCGCAAAACATGTAAAGATTTGTGGAAAGTGGGGTGATATTAACCTCAAAAATATTCTCAATGTACCGAAATTCGATGTTACATAAATAACAAGTATCAAAATGGTATTTTAATATGCATAAAAATTCAAATGCAAAGGTAATAATTATCAAAAAATCTGAAAGTTCAAATGCACCTTTTAAAAATAAAAAAATGACTTTTTCGGTGTTGAAACTATATCGAATGGCAGAAACCCTTAAGAAGTCTTGCTAGTAGTGCCTTTCTCTATTTATCGTGCAAAAATGAATTCAATCTTCAACCAAAATTAATTTTTCACATTGGCCACATATTTCAGCATAATTATGCTGCAAACGTAATGTGTTCAAAAATGTGTTTTGCGGTCATTAATTATTATCAAAACGAAACTATAGTCCAATATATTTGCATTCAATGCAAAAATTTTTAAAAAAACAATAATAAAGTTATGAATTTAGAGATATCAAAAAGTGCCACTAAATAATTAAACAATTAAACCAAGATGTTGCAAAACGTGTAAGGATTTGTGGCTAGAGGAGTGATATTAACCTCAAAAGGATTCTCAATATACCTAAAGTTAAGGTTACATAAATAACAAGTATCAAAAATTATATTTAAATATGCATAAAAATTAAAATGCAAAGGTAATAATTATCGAAAAACCTGAAAGTTCAAAATTCACCTTTTAAAAATAGCAAAACGACTTTTTCGGCGTTGAAACTATTTCGAATGGCATCAAAGTCTTGCTCGTAGTGCTTTTCTCTAATCATCGTGTGAAAATGGATCTAATCTTCAACCAAAATTGTTTTATCACATCGGCTATATAATTCAGCATAATTATGTGGCAAACGTAATGTGTTCAAAAATGTGTTCAGCGGCCATGAATTATTATCAAAACTAAACTATAGTCAAATATATTCGCATTTAATACGAAATTTTATAACAAAAACAATAATAGAGTTATGGATTGAGAGATATCAAAAAGTGTCACTAAATAATTGAAACATTAAAACAAGATGTCGCAAAACGTGTAAGTATTTGTGGCTAGTGGGGTAATACTCCCCTAAAAAATATTCACAATGTACCTAAATACAATGTTACATAAATAAAAAATATCAAAATTGTATTTAAATATGCATAAAAATTCTAATACAAAGGTAATAATTATCGAAAAATCTGAAAGTTCAATATTCTCCTTTTAAAAAATAGCAAAACAAATTTTTTTGCGTTGAAACTATATCAAATGGCCTCAACCCTATAGGAATTCTTTCTCGTAGTGGCTTTCTCTAGTCATCGTGCGAAAATGGATCCAATCTTCAACCGAAATTATTTTATCACATTGGTCACATAATTCAGCATAATTATGTGGCAAACGTAATGTGTTTAAAAATGTGTTCTGCGACCATGAATTATTATCGAAACGAACCTATAGTCAAATATATTCGCATTCAACACGAAATTTTAAAACAAAACCATAATAGAATTATAGATTGAGAGATATCAAAAAGTGTCACTAAATAATTGAACCATTAAACTAAGATGTCGCAAAATGTGTAAGGATTTGTGGCTAGTGGGGTTATATTAACCTCAAAAAAGATTCTTTATTTACCTAAATTCAATGTTACATAAATAACAAGAATCAATGTGGTATTTAAATATGCATAAAAACTCAAATGCAAAGGTAATAATTATCATAAAATCTGAAAGTTCAAAATGCACCTTTTAAAAATAGCAAAACGACATTTCGGCGTTGAAAACTATATCGAATGTCGGAAACCATTTAGGAAGTCTTGCTAGTAGTGCTTTTCTCTAGTCATCGTGCAAAAATGAATCCAATGTACAAACGAAATTGTTTTATCACATTGACCACATAATTCAGCATAATTATGTGGCAAACGTAATGTGTTGAAATATGTGGTTTGCGAACATGAATTATTATCAAAATGAAACTATAGTCAAATATATTTGCATTCAATTCAAAATTTAAAAAAAAACAATAATAGAGTTACCAATTGAGAGATATCAAAAAGTGCCACTAAATAATTGAACCATTAAACCAAGATGTCACGAAACGTGTAAGGATTTGTGGCTAGTGGGATGATATTAACCTCAAAAAGATTCTCAATGCACCTAAAGTCAATGTTACATAAATAACAAGTATCAAAATTGTATTTAAATATGCATAAAAATTCAAATGCCAAGGTAATAATTAACGAAAAATCTAAAAGTTCAAAATTCACCTTTTAAAAATAGGAAAATGACTTTTTCGATGTTGAAACTATTTCGAATGGCATCAACCCTTTAGGAAGTCTTGCTCTAGTGCCTTTCTCTAGTCATAGTGTGAAAATAGATCCATTCTTCAACCGAAATTGTTTTATCACATTTTCCACTTAATTCAGCATAATTATGTGGCAAACGTAATGTGTTCAAAAACGTGTTCTGCGGCCATGATTTATTTTCGAAACGAAACTATAGTCAAATATATTCGCATTCAATACGAAAATTTAAATCAAAAACGATAATAGAGTTATGGATTGAGAGATATCAAAAAGTATCACTAAATAATTGAAACATTAAACCAATATGTCTCAAAACATGTAAGGATTTGTGGCTAGTGGGGTGATATTAACCTCAAAAAGATATTCAATGTACCTAAATTCAATGTTACATAAATAAAAAGTATCAAAATGGTATTTAAATACGCATAAAAATTTAAATGCAGAAGTAATAATTGTTATAAAATTCGAAAGTTCAAAATTCACCTTTTGAAAATAGCAAAACAACTTTTTCAGCGTTGAAACTATTTCGAATGGCAGTAACCCTATAGGAAGTCTTTCTCGTAGTGCCTTTCTCATAGTCATCGTGCGAAAATGGATCTAATCTTCAACCGAAATTGTTTTATCACATTGGTCACATAATTCAGCATAATTATGTGGCAAACGTAATGTGTTTAAAAATGTAGTCTGCGACCATGAATTATTATCGAAACGAACCTATAGCCAAATATATTCGCATTCAATACGAAATTTTAAAACAAAACAATAATAGAGTTATGGATTGAGAGATATCAAAAAGTGCAACTAAATAATTGAACCATTAAACCAAGATGTCGCAAAACATGTAAGGATTTGTGGCTAGTGGGGTTATATTAACCTCAAAAAGAATCTTAATGTACCTAAATTCAATGTTACATAAATAATACGTATAAAAGTGGTATTTAAATATGCATAATAATCAAATAAAAAGGTAATAATTATCAAAACATCAGAATGTTCAAAATGCACCTTTTAAAAATAGCAAAACGATTTTTTCGGCGTTGAAACTATATCGCATAGCAGAAACCCTTTAGGAAGTCTTGCTAGAAGTGCCATTCTCTAGTCATCGTGCGAAAATGAATCCAATGTACAACCAAAATTGTTTTATCACATTGGCCACATAATTCAGCATAATTATGTGGCAAACGTAATGTGTTCAAAAATGTGTTTTGCGGCCATGAATTATTATCAAAACGAAACTATAGTCAAATATATTTGCATTCAATACAAAATAAAAAAAAACAATAATAGAGCTATGAATTGAGAGATATCAAAAAGTGCCACTAAATAATTGAACCATTAAACCAAGATGTCGCGAAATGTATAAGTATTTGTAGCTAGTGGGGTGATATTAACCTCGAAAAGATTCTCAATGTACCTAAAGTCACTGTTTCATAAATAATAAGTATCAAAATTGTATTTAGATATGCATAAAAATTCAAATGCAAAGGTAATAATTATCAAAAAATCTGAAAGTTCAAAATTTACCTTTTAAAAATAGCAAAATGACTTTTTCGGCGTTGATACTTTTTCGAATGGCATCAACCTTATAGTAAGTCTTGCTCGTAGTGCCTTTCACTAATCATCGTTCGAAAATGGATCCAATCTTCAACCAAAATTGTTTTATCACATCGACCACATAATTCGGCATAATTATGTGGCAAACGTAATGTGTTCAAAAATGTGTTCCGCGGTCATGAATTATTATCGAAACGAAACTATAGTCAAATATATTCGAATTCAATACGAAATTTTTAAACAAAAACAATAATACAGTTATGGATTGAGAGATATCAAAATTTGCCACTTAATAATTGAACCATTAAACCAAAATGTCGCAAAACGTGTAAGGATTTGTGGCTAGTGTGTGATATTAACCACAAAAAGATTCTCAATTTACCTAAATTTAATGTTACATAAATAACAAGTATCAAAATGGTATTTAAATATGCATAAAAATTCAAATGCAAAGGTAATAATTGTTAAAAAATCTGAAAGTTCAAAATTCACCTTTTAAAAATAGCAAAACGACTTTTTCGGCATTGAAACTATTTCGAATGGCAACAACCCTCTAAGAATTCTTTCTCGTAGTGCCTTTCTCCAGTCATCGAGCGAAAATGGATCCAATCTTCAATTGAAATTGTTTTATCACATTGGCCATATAATTCAGCATAATTATGTGGCAAACGTAATGTGTTCAAAAGTGTGTTCTGCGGCCATTCATTATTATCAAAACGAAACTATAGTCAAATATATTCGCATACAATATGATATTCTAAAACTAAAACAATAATAGAGTTATAGATTCAGAGATATCAATAAGTGCCATTAAATAATTGAACCGTTAAATCAAGATGTCGCAAAACGTGTAATGATTTGTGGCAAGTGGGGAGGTATTAACCTCAAAAAGATTTTCAATGTACCTAAATTCAATGTTACATAAATAACAACTATCAAAATGGTATTTTAATATGCATAAAAATTCAAGTGCAACGGTAATAATTATCAAGAAATCTGAAAGTTCAAAATTCACCTTTTAAAAATAGCCAAACGACTTTTTTACCTATGAAACTATATCGAATGGCAGAAACCCTATAGGAAGCCATGCTTGTAGTGCGTTTCTCTAGTCATCGTGCGAAAATTGATCCAATCTTCCACAGAAATTGATTTATCACAATGGCCACATAATTCAGCATAATTATGTGGCAAACGTAATGTGTTCAAAAATGTGTTTTGCGGTCATTAATTAATATCAAAACAAAACTATAGTCAAATATATTCGTATTCAATACGAAATTTTAAAACAAAAAAAATAATAGAGTTATGGATTGAGAGATATCACAAAGTGCCACTAAATAGTTAAACCATTAAACCAAAATGTCGCAAAACGTGTAAGGATTTGTGGCTAATGGGGTTATATTAACTTCAAAAAGATTCTCAATGTACCTAAAATCAATGTTACATAAATAACAAGTATCAAAATGGTATTTAAATATGCATAAAAATAAAAATGGAAATATAATAAAAATCTAAAAGTTCAAAATTCACCTTTTAAAAATAGCAAAACGACCTTTTTGGCGTTGAAACTATTTCGAATGGCATCAACCCTATATGACGTCTTGCTCGTAGCGCCTTTCTCTAATCATCATGCGAAAATGGATCCAATATTCAACTAAAATTATTTTATCACATCGGCCATATAATTCAGCATAATTATGTGGCAAACGTAATGTGTTCAAAAATGTGTTTTGCGGCCATGAATTATTATCGAAACGAAACTATAGTCAAATATATTCGCATTCAATTCAAAATTTTAAAACTAAAACAATAATAGAGTTATGGATTGAGAGATATCAAAAACTGCCACTAAATAATTGAACCATTAAAACAAGATGTCGCAAAATGTGTAAGGATTTGTGGCTAGTGTGGTGATGTTAACCTCAAAAATATTCTCAATGTACCTAAATTCAATGTTACATAAATAACAAGTATCAAAATGGTATTTAAATATGCATAATAATTCAAATGCAAAGGTAATAATTATCGAAAAATCTGAAAGTTCAAAATTCATCTTTTAAAAATAGCAAAACGACTTTTGCGGCGTTGAAATTATTTCGAATGGCATCAACGCTATAGGAAGTCTTGCTCGTAGTGACTTTCTCTAATCATCGTACGAAAATGTATCCAATCTTCAACCAAAATTGTTTTATCACATCGGCCACATAATTCAGCATAATTATGTAGCAAACATAATGTGTTCAAAAATGTGTTCTGCGGCCATGAATTATTATCGAAACGAAACTATAGTCAAACATATTCGCATTCAATAAGAAATTTTAAAACAAAAACAATAATAAAGTTATGGATTGAGAGATATCAAAAAGTGCCATTAAAAAATTAAACCATTAACCCATATGTCGTAAAAAGATTTGTGGCTAGTGGGGTGATATTAACCACAAAAAGATTCTCAGTTTACCTAAATTCAATGTTACATAAATAACAAGTATCAATATGGTATTTAAATATGCATAAAAATTCAAATGCAAAGGTAATAATTGCTAAAAAAATTCTGAAAATTCAAAATTTACCTTTTAAAAATAGCAAAACGACTTTTTCGGCGTTGAAACTATTTCGAATGTCAGCAATCCTTTAGGAAGTCTTTCTCGTAGTGCCTTTCTCCAGTCATCATGCGAAAATGGATCCAATATTGAATTGAAATTGTTTTATCACATTGACCACATAATTCAACATAATTATGTGGCAAACGTAATGTGTTCAAAAGTGTGTTCTGTGGCCATGCATTATTATCGAAACGAAACTATAGTCAAATATATTCGCATTCAATACGAAATTTTAAAAACAAAAACAATAATAGAGTTATGGATTGAGAGATATCAAAAAGTGCCACTAAATAATTGAACCATTAAACTAACATGTCACAAAACGTGTAAGGATTTGTGGCTAGTGGCGTGATATTAACCACAAAAAGATTATCAATTTACCTAACTTCAATGTTACATAAATAACAAGTATCAAAATGGTATTTAAATATGCATAAAAATTCAAATGCAAAGGTAATAACTGTAAAAAAAATTGAAATTTCAGAATTCTCCTTTTAATAATAGCAAAATGACTTTTTGGCGTTGAAACTATTTCGACTGGCAGTAACCTTTAAGGAACTCTTGCTCGTAGTAATTTTCTCTAGTCATCGTGCAAAAATGTATCCAATCTTCAACCAAAATTGTTTTATCACATTGGCCACATAACTCAGCATAATTATGTGGCAAACGTAATGCGTTCAAAAATGTATTTCGCGGCCATTAATTATTTTTGAAATGAAACTATAGTCATATATATTCGCATTCAATACAAAGTTTTAAAACAAAAATAATAATAGAGTTATTGATTGAGATATATCAAAAAGTGCCAATAAATTATTGAACCATTAAACCAAGATGTCGCAAAACATGTAAAGATTTGTGGAAAGTGGGGTGATATTAACCTCAAAAATATTCTCAATGTATCGAAATTCGATGTTACATAAATAACAAGTATCAAAATGGTATTTTAATATGCATAAAAATTCAAATGCAAAGGTAATAATTATCAAAAAAATGTGAAAGTTCAAATGCACCTTTTAAAAATAATAAAATGACTTTTTCGGTGTTGAAAATATATCGAATGGCAGAAACCCTTAGGAAGTCTTGCTAGTAGTGCCTTTCTCTATTTTTCGTGCGAAAATGAATTCAATCTTCAACCGAAATTAATTTTTCACATTGGACACATAATTCAGCATAATTATGCTGCAAACGTAATGTGTTCAAAAATGTGTTTTGCGACCATTAATTATTATCAAAACGAAACTATAGTCCAATATATTTGTATTCAATACAAAATTTTAAAAAAAAACAATAATAAAGTTATGAATTTAGAGATATCAAAAAGTGCCACTAAATAATTGAATAATTAAACCAAGATGTCGCAAAACGTGTAAGGATTTGTGGCTAGAGGGGTGATATTAACCTCAAAAGGATTCTCAATGTACCTAAAGTTAAGGTTACATAAATAACAAGTATCAAAAATTGTATTTAAATATGCATAAAAATTAAAATGCAAAGGTAATAATTATAAAAAAATCTGAAAGTTCAAAATTCACCTTTTAAAAATAGCAAAATGACTTTTTCGGCATTGAAACTATTTCGAATGGCAACAAAGTCTTGCTCGTAGTGATTTTCTCTAATCATCGTGCGAAAATGGATCTAATCTTCAACCAAAATTGTTTTATCACATCGGCTACATAATTCAGTATAATTATGTGGCAAACGTAATGTATTCAAAAATGTGTTCTGCGGCCATGAATTATTATCAAAACTAAACTATAGTCAAATATATTCGCATTTAATACAAAATTTTATAACAAAAACAATAATAGAGTTATGGATTGAGAGATATCAAAAAGTGTCACTAAATAGTTGAAACATTAAAATAAGATGTCGCAAAACGTGTAAGTATTTGTGGCTAGTGGGGTAATACTCACCTAAAAAATATTCACAATGTACCTAAATACAATGTTACATAAATAAAAAGTATCAAAATTGTATTTAAATATGCATAAAAATTCAAATACAAAGGTAATAATTATCGAAAAATCTGAAAGTTCAATATTCTCCTTTTAAAAATAGCAAAACAAATTTTTCGGCGTTGAAACTATATCAAATGGCCTCAACCCTATAGGAAGTCTTTCTCGTAGTGCCTTTCTCTAGTCATCGTGCGAAAATGGATCCAATCTTCAACCGAAATTATTTTATCACATTGGTCACATAATTCAGAATAATTATGTGGCAAACGTAATGTGTTTAAAAATGTGTTCTGCGACCATGAATTATTATCGAAACGAACCTATAGTCAAATATATTCGCATTCAACACGAAATTTTAAAGCAAAACCATAATAGAATTATGGATTGAGAGATATCAAAAAGTGCCACTAAATAATTGAACCATTAAACTAAGATGTCGCAAAATGTGGAAGGATTTGTGGCTAGTGGGGTTATATTAACCTCAAAAAAGATTCTTAATTTACCTAAATTCAATGTTACATAAATAACAAGAATCAATGTGGTATTTAAATATGCATAAAAACTCAAATGCAAAGGTAATAATTATCAAAAAATCTGAAAGTTCAAAATGCACCTTTTAAAAATAGCAAAATGACTTTTCGGCGTTGAAAACTATATCGAATGGCAGAAACCATTTAGGTAGTCTTGCTAGTAGGGCTTTTCTCTAGTCATCGTGCAAAAATGAATCCAATGTACAAACGAAATTGTTTTATCACATTGGCCACATAATTCAGCATAATTATGTGGCAAACGTAATGTGTTAAAAAATGTGTTTTGCGGACATGAATTATTATCAAAATGAAACTATAGTCAAATATATTTGCATTCAATTCTAAATTTAAAAAAAAAACAATAATAGAGTTACCAATTGAGAGATATCAAAAAGTGCCACTAAATAATTGAACCATTAAACCAAGATGTCGCAAAACGTGTAAGGATTTGTGGCTAGTGGGGTGATATTAACCTCCAAAAGATTCTCAATGTACCTAAAGTCAATGTTACATAAATAACAAGTATCAAAATTGTATTTAAATATGCATAAAAATTCAAATGCCAAGGTAATAATTAACGAAAAATCTGAAAGTTCAAAATTCACCTGTTAAAAATAGTAAAATGACTTTTTCGACGTTGAAACTATTTCGAATGGCATCAACCCTTTAGGAAGTCTTGCTCTAGTGCCTTTCTCTAGTCATAGTGTGAAAATAGATCCATTCTTCAACCGAAATTGTTTTATCACATTTGCCACATAATTCAGCATAATTATGTGGCAAACGTAATGTGTTCAGAAACGTGTTCTACAGCCATGATTTATTTTTTAAACGAAACTATAGTCAAATATATTCGTATTAAATACGAAAATTTAAATCAAAAACGATAATAGAGTTATGGATGGAGAGATATCAAAAAGTATCACTAAATAATTGAACCATTAAACCAATATGTCTCAAAACATGTAAGGATTTGTGGCTAGTGGGGTGATATTAACCTCAAAAATATATTCAATGTACCTAAATTCAATGTTACATAAATAAAAAGTATCAAAATGGTATTTAAATATGCATAAAAATTTAAATGCAGAAGTAATAATTGTTATAAAATTCGAAAGTTCAAAATTCACCTTTTGAAAATAGCAAAACAACTTTTTCGGCGTTGAAACTATTTTGAATGGCAGCAACCCTATAGGAAGTCTTTATCATAGTGCCTTTCTATAGTCATCGTGCGAAAATGAATTCAATTTTCAACCGAAATTGTTTTATCACATTGGTCACATAATTCAGCATAATTATGTGGCAAAAGTAATGTGTTTAAAAATGTAGTCTGCGACCATGAATTATTATCGAAACGAACCTATAGTCAAATATATTCGCATTCAATACAAAATTTTAAAACAAAACAATAATAGAGTTATGGATTGAGAGATATCAAAAAGTGCCACTAAATAATTGAATCATTAAACCAAAATGTAGCAAAACATGTAAGGATTTATGGCTAGTAGGGTTATATTAACCTCAAAAAGAATCTTAATGTACCTAAATTCAATGTTACATAAATAACACGTATCAAAGTGGTATTTAATTATGCATAAAAAATCAAATGCAAAGGTAATAATTATCAAAACATCTGAATGTTCAAAAGGCACCTTTTAAAAATAGCAAAACGATTTTTTCGGCGTTGAAACTATATCGAATAGCAGAAACCCTTTAGGAAGTCTTGCTAGAAGTGCCTTTCTCTAGTCATCGTGCGAAAATGAATCCAATGTACAACCGAAATTTTTTTATCACATTGGCTAAATAATTCAGCATAATTATGTGGCAAACGTAATGTGTTCAAAAATGTGTTTTGCGGCCATGAATTATTATCAAAATGAAACTATAGTCAAATATATTTGCATTCAATACAAAATTAAAAAAAAACAATAATAGAATTATGAATTGAGAGATATCAAAAAGTGCCACTAAATAATTGAACCATTAAACCTAGATGTCGCGAACTGTATAAGTATTTGTGGCTAGTGGGCTGATATTAACCTCGAAAAGATTCTCAATGTACCTAAAGTCACTGTTACATAAATAATAAGTATCAAAATTGTATTTAGATATGCATAAAAATTCAAATGCAAAGGTAATAATTATCGAAAAATCTGAAAGTTCAAAATTTACATTTTAAAAATGGCAAAATGACTTTTTCGACGTTGAAACTTTTTCGAATGGCATCAACCTTATAGTAAGTCTTGCTCGTAGTGCCTTTCACTAATCATCGTTCAAAAATGGATCCAATCTTTAACCAAAATTGTTTTATCACATCGACCACATAATTCGGCATAATTATGTGGCAAGCGTAATGTGTTCAAAAATGTGTTCCGCAGCCATGAATTATTATCTGTGACGACCCAGAAATTTTCGACCAAATTTAAACCTAACCTTTATATGTTTCCGACACGATAAGCAGAATTTGTAATGTTGAATCTCAAAAAGTTTGGAACTACATTCATGTAATCAATTACCCTTTGACCGTGTTCGACGATTCACGAACAATTATGTGTATATAGATATGTATATATAATATATAATAACTGAAAACATTAACAAAGTATTTGATATATATGATACTTTACATGAACGTATTTGTTTCGATATATTTATCGACAGAATTAAGAGATAATATCAAATGATTGAATTATCAGATACATTATGATATAATTACGGGCCAATGTTATGAGGTCAACTGTGATTTAAGAAATCTATTCTTTTTGACAATATTCGGAAAATGGTAAAGTGATCTATAAGTAAGAACGTGGAGTGTAAATAACTTAGATGTTGGATATCGACAAGTTAAGTAACTCGACATTTTTTTTATTAAGATGATTTCATACGTTTATTAAACCTTTGAACTTTATCCCATGCTTCACCAACAGACTGTAATTTAAAAACTTGAAACCTATTATGAATATATATAATTCTACTTTTCTAAAATGTTTTATGATATAATGATTTAAATTAATATTAAATATATTTATAAGCGTATTATACGTACATAGTTTTATACTTTTCTATACTTTAACTTTACCTTTACTTTACTTTTACTTTACTTTAACTTTAATAATTCACTTTAATAATTCACTTTAATAATTCACTTTAATAATTCATACTTTAATAATTCACTTTAATAATTCATACTTTAATAATTCACTTTAATAATTCATATTTTAATAATTCACTTTAATAATTCATACTTTAATAATTCACTTTAATAATTCAAAAATCTATTATAAATAGAATTCAATAGGTTTTATTATTTCATAGAAACTTGAAAATATATTTCTCTAAACTCTCTCAATCGAATTACATATATATATTTACTTAGTATTATTTCAAGATATTATTAGTATACATAAAATACTACGACGGAGTTATATTCAGACGATTTCAAAATAAGTTTTCAAACGGGATAGAGCTAAGGAAATTATGAGTTATAGCTATGGAGGTTATAGGTATTATTCGAGGGTATTGCTCGTGAGGTCAACCTAACGTTTATCATTTTCGTTGCGTCTACGTACTTTCCTGCAATATTGAATCACAATATTGATACGTGAGCATTCATATCTTATCTTTTATATATTAATAGTGTATCTCTGACTAGTGCTCGAGTATATATGATTATGCATGTTTGTATGCTTAGTTTCGTCGTTAAATAGTTTATGATAAATCACGAATTTGATACATATGCTACTGAGATAAGGTATATGATATGAATGTCGTTGAAAAGCTAAAGAAAAATTAATAACTTTTCATTTAGAAATTGTGTGGGTTCGATGAACGGATTAAAAGATATGGTCAACTGAATTATTATTAATTTTAATATTATTATTAAAACGATTATTATAATTGTTATCAGTTGATGTTATTACTAAAATTATCTTTATTACTAGAAATTAATATTTTTATTGAAACTATCATTTTATTATTTTTATCATTATTATTATTATCAATATTATTTAATCAAATAAATATGCGTACAAAGATATTTTTACCACACGTAATATAATTACATTAATAATACATACCACTATATTTTTATGATATTAAGTAAATTTTATAAATTTTATTACTTGAGATATATAAAAGTATATTTTTATCATATATGAATTTAAATATAAATTTTTATTTATTAATAAATGACTTGTATTATTTAGTATAATAAGATCTGATAAATATATTTAAATATATAAAACGACTCTATATAAGTTATATAATAAACATGTATAGATTTTGGAAGTCATTTTGGGTCAAGTTGACTTTTGTTGACTTTTGCATGTCGGTCTCGAGCATTAGGATTGTGATACACTACGACTTGACCTAAATTGTTAGACAGATATTGACCAACATATAAATATATATACTTAATATAGGTTCGTGAATTCGAGACAAACCCTGCACTTGTTCAGTGCCGTCATATACATAATTGCTACGAAATACAGTATTGTGAGTTTCATTTGCTCCCTTTTATATATATTTTTGGGACTGAGAATACATGCGCTGTTTTTATAAATGTTTTACGAAATAGGCACAAGTACTAAAACTAATTCTACGTGGGTTTAAACCAGAAATATACCCTTAGCTTGGTAACATTAAACTACTTGTCTATGTACGGTAGGCGCGAATCCTAAAGATAGATCTATTGGGCCTGACAAACCCCGTCCTGACTATGAGATGCTTTAGTACTTTGAGGTTATTTTAAACACACCTGATCTGGTGTACTTCAGAGGGTAAAACATGAACGTTAAGGCTTGTTACGGGTGCCTACAACTTATAGAATACTTTTATACACTTGCGAGTGTACATATATTTATAAACGGAAATCTTGTGGTCTATTAATATATTGAAATGATTGTTATGATAAACCTATGAACTCACCAACCTTTTGGTTGACACTTTAAAGCATGTTTATTCTCAGGTATTAAAGAAATCTTCCACTGTGCATTAGCTCATTTTAAGGATATTACTTGAAGTCATTCATGGCATATTTTGAAAGACGTTGCATTCGAGTCATTGAGTTCATCAAGATTATTATTAAGCCAATTATAGTTGGATGTATCATGAAATGGTGTGCATGCCGTCAACTTTCGTTGTAAAGAAAGTTTGTCTTTTAAAAACAAATGCAATGTTTGTAAAATGTATCATATAGAGGTCAAATACCTCGCGATGTAATCAACTATTGTGAATCGTTTATAATGTATATGAACGGGTCCTTTCAGTTGGTATCAGAGCGGTGGTCTTAGCGAACCAGGTCTTGCATTAGTGTGTCTAACTGATAGTTGTTAAGATGCATTAGTGAGTCTGGACTTCGACCGTGTCTGCATGTCAAAAGTTGCTTATCATTTTTAGTCAGAAATCATCTACTTACCATCCTTAGGAAATTACCTGCTTATCATTCTTAAGTCTAGACGCGTTTTCCTACATTTATTGCATAATAATGTATAGATGAATTCTTATCTTAGCATATTTGTTACTGTGAACTTTGATTGACATCTTTCAAAGATTCCTCCGTAATTTATGGGATTTTGGTATTATATATACATATGTAAATTATGTATTGAAGAATACCAAATCTAAATTTTATAATCTATTTCATACCAAAAAATTCTTTCCCTGATCATACAAGATGGATCCCTTAACCAGTTCAAGTTCCTTGGATTCCGACAGCTATGCCGATATGGATTTTCACATGAGCTCTGAAAGCACCGTGACCAGAATGAATCAACCAATTAGCCATCATCTATTTTGGATGAATTGGGGATGGGTTCATAATCTACTTAACCATTGGAGACAAGAAGAAGGTGATCCCTTTCATCCACCACATTTCCCTCTTGGCAATGAACCTGAAGCACTTACCGGCGAACATGTTCGAAACACCATTTTCTCTCTCATTTCCAGAGTATCTCGTCATGATTATATACAACACCAAATTCTAGATCTTATCTATCCGCTCGTCCGAACCGACAATCACCCCGGTGTAATAGAAGAAGTCAACGAGCTTTGCGCTCGGGTAGTGGCTTTGGAGAATATGGTGCAAAGGTTACAAACACCAGCAGCAGCACCAGCAGCATAACCAGTACCACCATCAACAACATCAACAGTAACATTACCACCACCAACAACAACCGCATCGCAAACCTCAACTTCACAATCTGTCCCACGAGCATCGACGTCATACGCCATGTAGATACCAAGGAATACCACAACGATGAAGTATTGATTCATAACTTCATTGGGGAAACATTCTACGACGATTATGTAATTTCTTAAGTTTAGAAATTATCTATCCTAGCCTTAACCATAAATCAAATGAGTTTAATTTAATATTAACTCATTAAATCTATATTACATCTGAAGAAATATACACATATATATTTCCATAAAGACTGTAATAAAATTCTTTTGTACAAAATATTAATTGTAAATTTTTTTTAACGGGTAGGTAATACCCGAGAGATATATAAATTCACAATTAATATGTTACATTCTTCGAATCTGATTCAGCAAATCATCCATTATACTCCCTACTTTCACAATAATATACATTCTTTTATAGAAATCAAAACAACCATACTCATTCAAAATCTAATTACATATTCTGATTTTGAAATTTCAGAATTCGATTCAAGATATAACCGAAATCATCACTCTTAGATTTCTACATCTTTCAAAACTATACTTTGACTTCAAAACTGTCCTAGAACCTCATTTCTATTCATGGAACTCACAAAAATATTTGTATCATTCAAAATCTTAGAACATCATATGTATATTAACAATTACAATATGTGTTCAAACACTTCGAAATTCTTAAAGACATGCAAGATGATGATCCAACCACACATTACCCACTGTCATGCACCTGAAAAGCTATCGAAACCAAAGTTATAGTTTAACACCTATCCGTGTCAGATGCTTTGATATTTATTACCAAATATAATTTTTCAATCTCTTTTCAAAATAGACAGTTTTGTCATAGCTTCAACAAATCACCTTCATTTGTTTATACGAATAAACCTTATTATAACAATTACCCCTTCATCATTGTTACCGGGGAACCTTTCATATCTCGCCACATTAGCAGTAAACTTATCAACAACTTCATTAACCTTCGACTTAAGCCTCTCCGAAAAGCCACTATACTTATTCATTAAAACCCCATCATGTACTCACATACATCCTGTAACAATAATTGTCACACTAACTACTGAGAATTAGCAATCAGTATTTTGAATTTCGCGACAATTTTACGTCAAAAGTTATATGTATACATATAACGTCTATCTCCTAGACTTACATACTTCGAATGTGAATTTTCTGAAAAACATCCCAAACTATGAACTAGTTCTCCGAAATTGGAAAAATGCTGATGAAGCAGCAAAAACTGTAAACGACTTTAACAGTCAAAAGTTTGATGATAAAGAATAGTATGGTGGTAAAGCTGAGAAAAAGAGAAGGTTTGAAACTGGAAAATGGATTGAGCAGACCATGAAGGAGGCTGTGGACAAATCACAAAGACTAAACCTGCCTTCAAAGGATCCAAATGATTCAGTGTCTACTGAAATCGTTAGCAAACACCTTACTTCTTATTCTAAACCTTCACAGACAAATCTTCTTCATCATCCATCTATGTTAAGAATTCTAAGATATCATCGTATCTTTTATTATAAATATCTTTGATATTCCTGAAGATATTTTCAAAACTATTCTTATCCGAAATCTTCTATCTATTCGCAATATCTGCGTTACAACATAAAAAGAAACTGTGTTAGTTTCTAAATTCTGAAGAAAAAAAAATTCGAATTTAAAATAGGAATGTTTTTGAAGTAGTGTTGGGAACTGAAGCATAAGTTAGTATAATATAATGACACTTGATTAATGTGATTATATTACAGTAAGTCATATTGAGTTTCTAATGGAACGTGATGATTCACAGAACATACCGTCATCATGTACTATTTACACGACTCTTACATTCTACCCAATTTCCAAACATATTAAGAACATATCATCTTGATAGCTCTATGTTTTCAGATATTCTGGTAATTTGCCAAATCAAGATCGTGCCATTACGATTTTCTTCTTGGAACATTAACTATGTTCATCCAAAAATTCATATCTACAAATTCTGGACCATTATCCGCTTGACTTAAGGTCGGGAAGAGAAAACGAAAGCATGAAGCTCCGAAATATAATGGAGAATATAAAGCCCGATAACAACCCCGAAATTACAAACCTTGTATATCAATGCGTATAGCAATATAAAGACACGGGAGAATGAAAAACACAATAACCCCAAGGTAATGGTAGAAGAAAATAACTTCCTCCGGTGGTAGATGAAAAAGAAGAATGACAGATATGAAAGTTAAGAGTATATCAAGAATCAATACTGGATGAAGCATATTAACGAATGCTTTAAAGTATGAATTGGGGAGAAAGACTAGAAGGTGTGAGCTGTGGAAATAAAGAAACGAAGGGGGTGGATTTATAGTAAAATATCAGACAGAGAAATCGAGACAGATTATCGCATTTAATCAAGTAAGATCCTGATTTCCTTAATCGCCGAAGAACCAAATCTTATTGCAAAGATTTCTTTAAATTCCATGAATTCCGAAAATCAATCATAACTACGTCATCGGTTAAAACAAATATACGTTTACTCATTTCACTCTCTTGCGATAGCTTCACTTATACTCTTCGCGTAATCAAATTGTTTTATCTATATTACTCAATGATGATAAAACTCTATTTATCAACTCATATTCTTCATGAAAACATTTTTAAAGTTAGCCAGGACGACCTCGATCAAATTTCGGGACGAAATTTCTTTAACGGGCAGGTACTGTGACGACCCAGAAATTTTCGACCAAATTTAAACCTAACCTTTATATATTTCTGACACGATAAGCAGAATTTGTAATGTTGAATCTCAAAAAGTTTGGAACTACATTCATGTAATCAATTACCCTTTGACCGTGTTCGACGATTCACGAACAATTATGTGTATATAGATATGTATATATAATATATAATAACTGAAAACATTAACAAAGTATTTGATATATATGATACTTTACATGAACGTATTTGTTTCGATATATTTATCGATAGAATTAAGCGATAATATCAAATGATTGAATTATCAGATACATTATGATATAATTACGGGCCAATGTTATGAGGTCCACTGTGATTTAAGAAATCTATTCTTTTTGACAATATTCGGAAAATGGTAAAGTGATCTATAAGTAAGAACGTGGAGTGTAAATAACTTAGATGTTGGATATCGACAAGTTAAGTAACTCGACATTTTTTTTATTAAGATGATTTCATACGTTTATTAAACCTTTGGACTTTATCCCATGCTTCACCAACAGACTGTAATTTAAAAACTTGAAACCTATTATGAATATATATAATTCTACTTTTCTAAAATGTTTTATGATATAACGATTTAAATTAATATTAAATATATTTATAAGCGTATTATACGTACATAGTTTTATACTTTTACTATACTTTAACTTTACCTTTACTTTACTTTTACTTTACTTTAACTTTAATAATTAACTTTAATAATTCACTTTAATAATTCACTTTAATAATTCACTTTAATAATTCATACTTTAATAATTCACTTTAATAATTCATACTTTAATAATTCACTTTAATAATTCATACTTTAATAATTCACTTTAATAATTCATACTTTAATAATTCACTTTAATAATTCAAAAATCTATTATAAATAGAATTCAATAGGTTTCATTATTTCATAGAAACTTGAAAATATATTTCTCTAAACTCTCTCAATTGAATTACATATATATATTTACTTAGTATTATTTCAAGATATTATTAGTATACATAAAATACTACGACGGAGTTATATTCAGACGATTTCAAAATAAGTTTTCAAACGGGATAGAGCTAAGGAAATTATGAGTTATAGCTATGGAGGTTATGGGTATTATTCGAGGGTATTGCTCGTGAGGTCAACCTAACGTTTATCATTTTCGTTACGTCTACGTACTTTCCTGCAATATTGAATCACAATATTGATACGTGAGCATTCATATCTTATCTTTTATATATTAATAGTGTATCTCTGACTAGTGCTCGAGTATATATGATTATGCATGTTTGTATGCTTAGTTTCGTCGTTAAATAGTTTATGATAAATCACGAATTTGATACATATGCTACGGAGATAAGGTATATGATATGCATGTCATTGAAAAGCTAAAGAAAAATTAATAACTTTTCATTTAGAAATCGTGTGGGTTCGATGAACGGATTAAAAGATATGGTCAACTGAATTATTATTAATTTTAATATTATTATTAAAACGATTATTATAATTGTTATCAGTTGATGTTATTACTAAAATTATCTTTATTACTAGAAATTAATATTTTTATTGAAACTATCATTTTATTATTTTTATCATTTTTATCATTATCAATATTATTTAATCAAATAAATATGCGTACAAAGATATTTTTACCACACGTAATATAATTACATTAATAATACATACCACTATATTTTTATGATATTAAGTGAATTTTATAAATTTTATTACTTGAGATATATAAAAGTATATTTTTATCATATATGAATTTAAATATAAATTTTTATTTATTAATAAATGACTTGTATTATTTAGTATAATAAGATCTGATAAATATATTTAAATATATAAAACGACTATATATAAGTTATATAATAAACATGTATAGATTTTGGAAGTCATTTTGGGTCAAGTTGACTTTTGTTGACTTTTGCATGTCGGTCTCGAGCATTAGGATTGTGATACACTACGACTTGACCTAAATTGTTAGACAGATATTGACCAACATATAAATATATATACTTAATATAGGTTCGTGAATTCGAGACAAACCCTGCACTTGTTCAGTGCCGTCATATACATAATTGCTACGAAATACAGTATTGTGAGTTTCATTTGCTCCCTTTTATATATATTTTTGGGACTGAGAATACATGCGCTGTTTTTATAAATGTTTTACGAAATAGGCACAAGTACTAAAACTAATTCTACGTGGGTTTAAACCAGAAATATACCCTTAGCTTGGTAACATTAAACTACTTGTCTATGTACGGTAGGCGCGAATCCTAAAGATAGATCTATTGGGCCTGACAAACCCCGTCCTGACTATGGGATGCTTTAGTACTTTGAGGTTATTTTAAACACACCTGATCTGGTGTACTTCAGAGGGTAAAACATGAACGTTAAGGCTTGTTACCGGGTGCCTACAACTTATAGAATACTTTTATACACTTGCGAGTGTACATATATTTATAAACGGAAATCTTGTGGTCTATTAATATATTGAAATGATTGTTATGATAAACCTATGAACTCACCAACCTTTTGGTTGACACTTTAAAGCATGTTTATTCTCAGGTATTAAAGAAATCTTTCGCTGTGCATTAGCTCATTTTAAGGATATTACTTGGAGTCATTCATGGCATATTTTGAAAGACGTTGCATTCGAGTCATTGAGTTCATCAAGATTATTATTAAGCCAATTATAGTTGGATGTATCATGAAATGGTGTGCATGCCGTCAACTTTAGTTGTAAAGAAAGTTTGTCTTTTAAAAACAAATGCAATGTTTGTAAAATGTATCATATAGAGGTCAAATACCTCGCGATGTAATCAATTATTGTGAATCGTTTATAATGTATATGAACGGGTCCTTTCATTATCGAAACGAAACTATAGTCAAATATATTCGAATTCAATACGAAATTTTTAAACAAAAACAATAATACAGTTATGGATTGAGAGATATCAAAATTTGCCACTTAATAATTGAACCGTTAAACCAAAATATCGCAAAACGTGTAAGGATTTGTGGCTAGTGTGTGATATTAACCACAAAAAGATTCTCAATTTACCTAAATTTAATGTTACATAAATAACAAGTATCAAAATGGTATTTAAATATGAATAAAAATTCAAATGCAAAGGTAATAATTGTTAAAAAATCTGAAAGTTCAAAATTCACCTTTTAAAAATAGCAAATTGACTTTTTCGGTGTTGAAACTATTTCGAATGGCAGCAACCCTCTAAGAAGTCTTTCTCGTAGTGCCTTTCTCCAGTCATCGTGCAAAAATGGATCCAATCATCAATTGAAATTGTTTTATCACATTGGCCATATAATTCAGCATAATTATGTGGCAAACGTAATGTGTTCAAAAGTGTGTTCTGCGGCCATGCATTATTATCGAAACGAAACTATAGTCAAATATATTCGCATACAATATGATATTCTAAAACTAAAACAATAATAGAGTTATAGATTCAGAGATATCAATAAGTGCCATTAAATAATCGAACCGTTAAATCAAGATGTCGCAAAATGTGTAATGATTTGGGCAAGTGGGGAGGTATTAACCTCAAAAAGATTTTCAATGTACCTAAATTCAATGTTACATAAATAACAACTATCAAAATGGTATTTTAATATGCATAAAAATTCAAGTGCAACGGTAATAATTATCAAGAAATCTGAAAGTTCAAAATTCACCTTTTAAAAATAGTCAAACGACTTTTTTAGCGTTGAAACTAAATTGAATGGCAGAAACCCTATAGGAAGTCATGCTCGTAGTGCATTTCTCTAGTAATTGTGCGAAAATTGATCCAATCTTCAACAGAAATTGATTTATCACATTGGCCACATAATTCAGCATAATTATGTGGTAAACGTAATGTGTTCAAAAATGTGTTTTGCGGTCATTAATTAATATCAAAACAAAACTATAGTCAAATATATTCGTATTCAATATGAAATTTTAAAACAGAAAAAAATAATAGAGTTATGGATTAAGAGATATCACAAAGTGCCACTAAATAGTTAAACCATTAAACCAAAATGTCGCAAAATGTGTAAGGATTTGTGGCTAATGGGGTTATATTAACTTCAAAAAGAATCTCAATGTACCTAAAATCAATGTTACATAAATAACAAGTATCAAAATGGTATTTAAATATGCATAAAAATTCAAATGGAAATATAATAATTATCGAAAAATCTAAAAGTTTAAAATTCACCTTTTAAAAATAGCAAAACGACATTTTTGGCATTGAAACTATTTCGAATGGCATCAACCTTATATGAAATCTTGCTCGTAGCGCCTTTCTCTAATCATCATGCAAAAATGGATCCAATATTCAACCAAAATTGTTTTATCACATCGGCCATATAATTCAGCATAATTATGTGGCAAACGTAATGTGTTCGAAAATGTGTTTTGTGGCCATGAATTATTATCGAAACGAAACTATATTCAAATATATTAGCATTCAATTAAATATTTTAAAACAAAAACAATAATAGAGTTATGGATTGAGAGATATCAAAAACTGCCACTAAATAATTGAACCATTAAAACAAGTTGTCGCAAAACGTGTAAGGATTTGTGGCTAGTGTGGTGATATTAACCTCAAAAAGATTCTCAATGTACCTAAATTCAATGTTACATAAATAACAAGTATCAAAAATGGTATTTAAATATGCATAAAAATTCAAATGCAAAGGTAATAATTATCGAAAAATCTGAAAGTTCAAAATTCACCTTTTAAAAATAGCAAAACGACTTTTGCGATGTCGAAATTATTTCGAATGGCATCAACGCTATAGGAAGTCTTGCTCGTAGTGCCTTTCTCTAATCATCGTGCGAAAATGTATCCAATATTCAATCAAAATTGTTTTATCACATCGGCCACATAATTCAGCATAATTATGTGGCAAACATAATGTGTTCAAAAATGTGTTCTGCGGCCATGAATTATTATCGAAACGAAACTATAGTAAAACATATTCGCATTCAATACAAAATTTTAAAACAAAAACAATAATATAGTTATGGATTGAAAGATATCAAAAAGTGCTACTAAATAATTGAACCATTAACCCATATGTCACAAAAAGATTTGTGGCTAGTGGGGTGATATTAACCACAAAAAGATTCTCAATTTACCTAAATTCAATGTTACATAAATAACAAGTATCAAAATGGTATTTAAATATGCATAAAAATTCAAATGCAAAGGTAATAATTGTTAAAAAAAATTCTGAAAATTCAAAATTTACCTTTTAAAAATAGCAAAATGACTTTTTCGGCATTGAAACTATTTCGAATGTCAGCAACCCTTTAGGAAGTCTTTCTCGTAGTGCCTTTCTCCAGTCATCATGCGAAAATGGATCCAATATTGAATTGAAATTGTTTTATCACATTGACCACATAATTCAACATAATTATGTGGCAAACGTAATGTGTTCAAAAGTGTGTTCTGTGGCTATGCATTATTATCGAAACGAAACTATAGTCAAATATATTCGCATTCAATACGAAATTTTAAAAACAAAAACAATAATAGAGTTATGGATTGAGAGATATCAAAAAGTGCCACTAAATAATTGAACCATTAAACTAACATGTCGCAAAACGTGTAAGGATTTGTGGCTAGTGGCGTGATATTAACCACAAAAAGATTATCAATTTACCTAACTTCAATGTTACATAAATAACAAGTATCAAAATTGTTAAAAAATCAGAAAGTTCAAAATTTACCTTTTAAAAATAGCAAAATGACTTTTTCGGCGTTGAAACTATTTTGATTGGCAGTAACCCTTTAGGAAGTCTTTCTCTTAGTGCCTTTCTCTAGTCATCATGCGAATATAGATCCAATTTTCAACCAAAATTGTTTTATCACATTGGCCACATTATTCAGCATAATTATGTGGCAAACGTAATGTCTTCAAACATGTGTTATGCGGCCATGGATTATTATCGAAATGATACTATAGTCAAATATATTCACATTCAATACAAAATTTTAAAACAAAAACAATAATAGAGTTATGGATTGAGAGATATCAAAAAGTGCCACTAAATAATTGACCCATTAAAACAAGATGTCGCAAAACGTAAAAGGAGTTGGGGCTAGTGGGGTGATATTCACCTAAAAAAGATTCTCAATGTACCTAAATTCAATGTTACATAAATAATAAGTATCAAAATTGTATTTAAATATGCATAAAAATTCAAATGCAAAGGTAATAATTATCGAAAAATCTGAAAGTTCAAAATTCACCTTTTAAAAATAGCAAAACGACTTTTTCGACATTGAAATATTTCGAATGGCATCATCCTTTTAGGAAGTCTTTCTTATAGTGCCTTTCTCTAGTCATAGTGCGAAAATGGATCCAATCTTCAACCGAAATTGTTTTATCACATTTGCCACATAATTTAGCATAATTATGTGGCAAACGTAATGTGTTCAAAAACGTGTTATGCGACCATTTATTATTATCGAAACGAAACTATAGTCAAATAGATTCGCATTCAATACGAAATTTTAAATCAAAAACAATAATAGTGTAATGGATTGAGTGATATCAACAAGTGTCACTAAATAGTTGAACCAGTAAATCAATATGTCGCAAAACCTGTGACGACTCGAAAATTTTTGACTAATTTTAAACCAAACTCTCGATGCGATTTAATATTTTTGACGTAATAAGAAAAGTCTGTTAGGTTGAATCTCAAAAATTTTGAACTGTTTCATATTTTCATTTGACTTTCGACCATTTCCGATGATTCATGAACATGTATTTGTAAATAGATATGGATTTATATAAATGGTGATTGAAAATATAGTATTATATGTTGTTGTTATTAAAATGAATTATGTAAAAATCAAATGAAAATATAATATTATAAAAATTATTATTTACAACATAACTATATATAAATAAAGTATAGTAAAAATAAATATTAAATGATTGTAATACTCGTTTGATGTTCCGATTGATATTAAGCAAACTAAATTCAAACTTATATGATTTTAAAATAAACGGTGATCTGAAAATGAGTTTTATAAATTATAGACTTATTAAAAATGTATTTAGGAGCTGTTAGTTAAATTTTAGAACTTTTTATACTTTACCCAGAATTGAGAGGGACAGTTGATGTAATTTTTATTTATAAATTAATGATCAAATTTTATACCATAATGACCAAAATAAATAAAACTATTTAATTTAAAAAATTTAGGATTTTTCCGAAGACTTTTATCCGCCACTGATTAACAACAGGCTACGATATTCTCTTCGTAATAAAACTGTCGGCAACAATTATTTGAGAATTGATTCATCTTGCACGTTTATTTTAAATCTCTTATTATATACTTATTATACTATATCATTATAGATGCACATACATGCACATTGGTCCACACAACATTCTTGCTTTTGTTTGGATTCTGACTTTTGTGTACCCATCCGAAAGTTTTATTCCCTTAACATGATAATACCATTTGATGTAATTATTTACACTTATATCTATCTTGTTGAACATAAACACTCACCAAACTAAATCCATCACCATGGATGCTATAAATTTTCTTCTTCTCTTTGAAACCGAGATCAACTATCATCTTTGGCTCTCATCAGTTGAACATCATCACCTTCCTCAGTCATTGATATTACTTGTTCGAACACCACCCTTGTTTGTTTCGCTAACCCTATTAATAAACATCACCATAACCTTTAAACCACCACACTCCACCCTAACCACCATTGACACCCTCATCATGTAACCTACACACCTACTCAATTCCTTCCTTATTTTAGTCACAATCAAGCTCCACTATCACCTCTGCCGCCACCACACTGCACAACTGTCACCATCGTTGCCACCTTCACCCTTCATCACCTTTCTTTCTTTCATTCTTTTATTTTGATTTCTGTCTCCATCGAACAGCTCCTGCAGCTATTGGCTTTCTAATCCTGGTTCTCATTTATAGTCACTACGTACTACTATCACGTCTATATTTTTTTGTAATCCACCAATACCACCATTGAACATCCAACAAATAAAACCCACCAAACCTTTATTGCTACTATTTAGTATCGACAAGTATCATCACCTTTATTCTCTTTTCCTACTGTTACTTCTTCCATCACCCTCATTCTCATATTCAATCATCATTCAACCCCATCATCTCCATCGAATCATAAAACTATCATCACCTGCGTTTATTGCTTTGGTTCTATTCCTACGAGCACCATCTACTTGTTTAGATGATAATGATATCTCGATGAAAATTGTTTGATTTTTGCTTTTACTATCAAACGGTATAACTCTGGTTCCTTTTTCTTCAAATAAAAAAAAAGAAACAAACCCACTTGCCCCATAATCGAATGATACAGACTTTGTTGTATTATATTGGTTTATGGTAGGGTCAAAACCCATACAATCACCCACTAGTTCCGTTATATAAAGGTAATTGTTATTATGAGGTTAATATTAAATTCATGTCGATATGATTATGATGATGACAAAGAAGAACGTTGATGATAAAGAATTATGATGATGATATAAAACACGATCACGATGGAGATTTATACATTGGATCCTAAATCCCATGTGTAAAAAAACTCTTCAATTTAAATTTAACCAAACTCTCACTGTTGCTACTCGAATTCTTCTTCTTGATCACTGTTACAAAGATCGTGATGATATATAAGATGGGAGATGATGAACGCACAAAGAGTGACTGTTGTTTTCCTGAGGATTGATAGTTTGCTATTAACAATTGAACACCACTCTATTTGATCACCACCTGCTACTGTTACTCGAATACCAGACTATTGCTGCAGAACTAAACCCTATGGCCATAAACGGTGTCTATTCCTGTTCCAATATTACTCATCGTATTTGTTCGAGTTTTAAACTCCAATAACTGGGTTGATTTACTTGTGGACTACTGATTGAGCTTCTAGTTATCTTATTGGACATTTAGTTATGTTTGTTAGTAGGCCACTGAATTGGACTCATATCTTAATTAGGCTTAGTTAACCGATTGGGTCATTATTTATACATTGAAGTGGGCTGCAGTGTGACAACCCGGAAATTTTCAACCAAATTTAAACTTTATCTTTATATTATTCTGACACGATAAACAAAGTTTGTTAAGTTAAATCTCAAGAATTTTAAATTGTGTTCATACATTCATTATAACCTCGACCAAATTCCGACGATTCACGAACCGTTATATGTATATATATGTATATATATATTATAACTTGAGAATATTAATAAAGTATTAAACATATAATACTTTACATGAACGTATTTGTTTCAATATGTTTATCGATGGAATTAGAAGATAATATCAAATGATTGATTTATCAGATACATTATGATATGATTACGGGTCTATGTTATGAGGTCCACTGTGATTTAAGAAATCTATTCTTTTTAACAACATTCGGAAAATGGTAAAGTGATTTATAAGTAAGAACGTGAAGTGTAAATAACTTAGATGTTGGATATCGACAAGTTATGTAACTCGAAATTTTTCACTAAGATGATTTCATACGTTTATTTAACCTTAGAACTTTATCCCATGCTTCACCAACAAACTGTAATTTAAAAACTTGAAACCTATTATGAATATATATGATTCTACTTTTCTAAAACATTTTATGATATAACGATTTCCATTATTTTAACCTTTAAACAAAATGATTCTTAAAAATATATTTGGTTTTGGAAAACAAAATTTTTATATTTTTTTGATTTAGTTTCAAACGTACAAAAACGTTTTCAGTTTAAAAAGAACTTTATTATTAAAATGTATATAACTTTTATAAATATCTAGAACCACTTTTGACAACTCATTACTTAACCAGTATGATAAAGATAACGATATTTATATTTTATTTTATTAAATATATATAACGATTTAAATTAATATTATATATATTTATACGTGTATTATACGTACATAGTTTTATACTATTACTATACTTAAACTTTACCTTTACTTTATTTTTACTTTAATTTAACTTTAATAATTCACTTTAATAATTCATACTTTAATAATTTACTTTAATAATTCATACTTTAATAATTCACTTTAATAATTCATACTTTAATAATTCACTTTAATAATTCATACTTTAATAATTCACTTTAATAATTCATACTTTAATAATTCACTTTAATAATTCATATTTTAATGATTCACTTTAATAATTCAAAAATCTATTATAAATAGAATTCAATAGGTTTCATTATTTCATAAGAAACTTGAAAATATTTTTCTCTAAACTCTCTCAATCGAATTACATATATATATTTACTCCGTATTATTTCAAGATATTATTAGTATACATAAAATATTACGTCAGAGTGCTGTCAGAGTGATTTCGAAATGGTTTTTCGAGTGGGATTGGATTAAGGAAATTATGGGTTATAGCTATGGAGGTGATTGGGTATGGTTCATGGGTATGCTCGTGAGATCAATATAGTGTTTATCATCTCCGTTGCGTCTACGTACCTTTCCTGCAATATTGAATTCTCAATATTGATACGTGAGTACTCATAATTTAACTTTTACATACTAATAGTGTATCCCTGACCAGTGCTCGAGTATATAGGATTATGCATATTTGTACTTTTGATATTGCCTTTAGTTAGGTTATGTTGAATCCTGAATTAGTTATATATGCAACTGAGATAAGGTATAAGATATGCATGTCGTTGGAAAGCTAGCGAAAAATTAAGAACTTTTCATTTAGATATCGAATGATTTCGATGAACGGATTTGAAGTTATAGTCCATCGAATTTTTGTATTATTATTAAAAATGATTATTATTATCGTCGTTCTAGTTTTATCTTATTATTATTATTATTATTATTATTATCTTTATCAATAAAAGAATTTATCATTAAAAATTGTTATTTTTTTATTATTACTATCGTTATTATCGTTAAAGTTATAATTAGTATTATTATTATTATCCAATTATTATTATTATTATTATTATTATTATTATTATTATTATTATTATTATTATTATTATTATTATTATTATTATTGGTATTATTATTATTATTATTATTATTATCATTATTAATATATATATCATTATTTAAAAATGGTTATTGTTATTATTATTATTACTATATTATCATTAAGATAATTATTAGTATTATCGTTAATAATGTTATAGTAACTATCATTATTAATATTAGTGTAATTAAAATAAATATTTGTAACACCTAATTATTTTGATTACTATTATTATCATTATTACGAACACGATATAAAAGACGATTAAAAACTATTAAATGAAACGATTAGGAAATAATGGGTAAGAGTATCATGATGAAATTAAAATATTATAAGATATTGATTTAGATAAAATTATCGTTCTTATTATTTTTATCATTACTATTATTATTAAAATTATCGTTAGTATTAAAACTATCATTTTAACAAAAATTATCATTTTAATAGAAATGTCATTGTTACTATAAAATATCATTATTATTATTATTATTTTAAATAGAATTATTATTTTAAAGATAATATTAAAAATTATCGTAAATATTAAAGTTATCATAATTAGAATTATCGTTTTATCATAATGTCATCTTAGTAATTATAAATATTGATATTTTTATAATAATAATAATTATTATTACAAAATAATACAACTTTTACTTACTATCATTATAGATATTATTTTATCAAATAAATATTTGATACAAACATATTTTACTACGTGTAATAACTTACTTTAATAATACCTATCATATTATCTTTATAATATTAAATGAACCCTATAAATTTTATTACTTAATATATATAAAAGTATATTTTATTATATAAATATAATAAAAAATTTTATTTATTAATAAATAAATTATATTATGTACTCTAATAAATCTTTTAAAAATATTTAAAAATATAAAACGACGATATTTAAACTATATATTAATCATGTATAGATTTTTGGAAATTATTTTGAGTCAAATTCACTTTTGTTGACTTTTACATATTAGTCTCGAGCATTAGGATTGTGGTACACTATGACTTGACCTAATTTGTTAGACAAATATTGACCAACACATAAATATATATAATTAATTTAGGTTCGTGAATCCGAGGCCAACCTTGCACTTGTTCAATGATGTTATATGTATTTTTACTAGAAATACAGTATGGTGAGTTTCATTCCTTTTTACCCTTTATATTTTGGGACTGAGAATACATGCGCTTTTATAAATGTTTGACGAAATAGACACAAGTAATTGAAACTACATTCTATGGTTGAATTATCGAAATCGAATATGCCCCTTTTTATTAAAGTCTGGTAATCTAAGAATTAGGGAACAGACACCCTAATTGACGCGAATCCTAAAGATAGATCTATTGGGCCTAACAAACCCCATCCAAAGTACCGGATGCTTTAGTACTTCGAAATTATATCATGTCCGAAGGAGGATCCTGGAATGATAGGGGATATTCTTATATGTATCTAGTTAATGTCGGTTACCAGGTGTTCACCATATGAATGATTATTTTTGTCTCTATGCATGGGACGTATATTTATGAGAACTGGAAATGAAATTCTTGTGGTCTATAAAAATGATGGAAATAAATGATTATGATAAACTAATGAACTCACCAACCTTTTGGTTGACACTTTAAAGCATGTTTATTCTCAGGTGTTAAAGAAATCTTTCGCTGTGCATTTGCTCATTTTAAAGATATTACTTGGAGTCTTTCATAGCATATTTCGAAGAACGTTTCATTCGAGTCATTGAGTTCATCAAAGATTATTATTAAATAAATTTATAGTTGGATAGTGGATATTATGAAATGGTATGCATGCCTGTCAATTTTTGATGTAAAGAAAGATTGTCTTTTAAAAACGAATGCAATGTTTGTAAAATGTATCATATAGAGGTCAAATACCTCGCAATGTAATCAACTATTGTGAATCGTTTATAATGTATATGAACGGGTCCTTTCAGTTGGTATCAGAGCGTTGGTCTTAGCGAACCAGTTCTGCATTAATGTGTCTAACTGATAAGTCGTTAGGATGCATTAGTGAGTCTGGACTTCGACCGTGTCTGCATGTCAAAAGTTTTGCTTATCATTTCTAGTCGGAAATCATCTGCTTATCATCCATAGGAAATTACCTGCTTATCATTATTGGTCTAGACACATCTTGCTACATTAATTGCATGAGTAGTGTATAGACAAAATTCATATCTTAGCGTATCTGCTAAATCATATATTATCGTATCGGTTACTTAAACTTTGCCTGACATACCCCGCAAATTCCTCCGTAATCTATGAAATCTTTTGATCTCTATATATAGATATCCTATGTAAATAGAATACCACCCGATAGCCGAAAAATCATTTTATATCGAAAATCCTTTATCCAATCGTACGAAATGGAATTTTTCATCAGTTCAAGTCACTCGGATTCCGAAATGGAATCTCACTCAAGCTCCGAAAGCAGTGTGACCGAAATGGATCAACCAATCAGTCATCACCTATTCTGGATGAATTGGGGATGGGTTCGTAGCCTCCTCAATCATTGGAAACAAGAAGAAGGCGATCCTTTCCATCCACCACATTGCCCTCTTGATGAAGAACCTGAAGCACTTACCGGCGAACCTATTCGAGACACCATTTTCTCTCTCATTTCCAGGGTATCTCATCACGATTATATACTACATCAAATTCTAGATTTTATTTATCCGCTCGTTTCGACCGACAATCATCCTGGAATAATAGAAGAAATCAACGAACTTCGCGCTCGGGTAGTGGCTTTGGAGAATATGGTGCAGAGATTACAAACACCAGCAGCAGCACCAGCAGCATAACCAGTACCACCATCATCAACGCCAACAGTACCATTACCACCTCCAACCACAACCGCGTTGTAAACCTCAACTTCACAATCTGTCCCACGAGCATCAACGTCATACGCACCATAGATACCATGGAGTACCAACAACAATAACTGACGAAGTATTAATTCATAACTTCATTGGAGAAACATTCCGCGGCGATTATATAATCTCTAAAGTCTTAGAGATTATCTAATCTAGCCCTAACCATAAATCAGTTAAGCAAACCAAAATGATAGAAGGAAGAGTAGAAACCCGGACAAAAATGGTGTGTGATTAACAAGTTAAAATTGTTTTACCAACAGCATCAACAGTACCGTCAACGTCACCAGCATCGTCAGTACAGTCAACATCAGAATCAACAACACCTATAACATCACAAACTCCGTCAGTTCAAGAATCACTGTGGACATCATTACGAATCAATAACGTGTATATTGTATCAACAAGTTATGAATAATTAACTCATTCCCTCTGAAGAAATTATATATATATTTTATATATATATATATATATATATATATATATATATATATATATATATATATATATATATATTTTGAAATAAAAAATAAATCTTTCCGTGCTAAGCTATTGTGTGTGAATCTTAACTACTCGGTTAATTCATATTACAAATATGCAATAATGTACGTCCCTCGCCCGCAACTTAACCATCGTTAACTACAATCTCTGTCTCAATTCAACAAGTTCCAATTCCTAATAAATCAAGTATATATTTGATTTTACACTTCATCATTGATGTAACCGAAACTTTTCAGATAACATCATTCGTACTTTGCGAAGTTCACAAGAATTTAACGAAAACCAACATCACATCTCAACAAATAACGAAGTATTGATTCATAATTTCAATATTATTGAAGAAATACTTATGTAACCTCTAAAGCCTTCAAGGAATTATTCAATTCTAGTTCCAACCGTAAATTGAATGAGTTTAATTTAGTATTAACTCATTAAAATCTATGTTACATCTGAGGAGAATATATACATATATATTTTCATAAAGACTGTAATAAAATTCTTATGTACAAAATATTAATTGTGAAAATTTTTTAACGGGTAGGTAATACCCGAGAGATATATATAAATTCACAATTAATATGTTACATTCTTCGAATCAGATTAAGCAAATTATCAATTATACTTCCTACTTTCACAATAATATACATTCTTTCATAAAAATCAAAACAACCATACTCATTCAAACCCAATTACATATTCTGATTTTAAAATCTCAGAATTCAATTCGAGATATAACCGGTACCATCACTTTTAGATTTCTACATCTTTCAAAGCTATACTTTGACTTCAAAAGTATGTTAGAACATCAAATGTATACAAACGATTACAATCTGTGTTCAAATCCTTCGAAAATCTCTGAAGACACTTCAAATAATGAGCAATCGAGATGATGATCCAACCACATATTACCCACAGTTATGTACTTAAAAAGCTCTCGAAATCAAAGACATAATTCAACACATATCTGTGTAAGATCTTTTGGCATTTATTAGCCAAAATAACCTTGCAATTCCTTTGCAAAGTAGCAAATTATATCACAGCTCCAGCAAGACAACTTCGATTTTTTCATTCGAAGTAGCCTTATCATAATTTTGATATATGTGATTACCCTTTTGTTACCGGAGAACCTTTCATATTCCACCACATTAGCAATAAACTTACCAACAACTTCACTGATCTTGGGCATTCCGAAGAATCTTTATATTTATCGAAACCTCATCATTTACTCATCTGCCTCTTGTAACGAGAATTACCATATTAATCATTGGGAATTAGCAATCAGTATTTTGAAATCTCACAGCATGTTGACGCCAACAGTTATACATAACGTCTATTTCCAAGGCTTACATACTTCGAATGTGAAGTTTCTGAAAAACACTCTGAACCGCGAACTAGTTCTCGAAATGCTGATGAAGCAACAAAAGCTGTAAACGACCTTAGCAGTAAAAAGTTTGATGATAAAGATTAGTGTATTAACAAAGCTCAGAAATAGAGAAGTTTTGGAACTGGAAAACGGATTGAGCAAAGTATGAAAGAGGCTGTGGACAAATCACAAAGACTGAACCTGCCTTCAAAGAATCCAAATGATTCAGTGTCTGCTGAAGTCATTAACGAATACCTTGCTCCTGACACTAAACCCTTACAGACAATATTCTTCATCATCCTCTGATATTAGAAATTCTAAGATATCATCGTATCTTTCATTATAAATATCCTCCATATTTCTGAAGATATTTCCATAACTATTCTTATCTGGAATCATTTATCTCTTTGCGCTATCTGTATTACATCAAAAAGGAAACTGTTTAGTTCTTATACTCTGTAAACCTTTGAGTTTAAAATATGAATGTTTTTGAAGTAGTCTTGGAAATTGAAGCATGAGTTAGTATAATATAATGATACTTGATCAACGTGATTATATTACAGTAATTCATGCTGAGTTTCTAAATGGAACGTGATGATTCACAGATCATAACATCATCATGTGCCATGTTATACGACTCTTGTATTCTATTTAACCTCTAAAATATCAAGAAAATATTTCTTGATGATTCTGCCTTTTACAAGGTATTCTAGTAATTTGACAAGTCAAGATCGTGCCATCACAATTTCCTTCCTAGAACATTAACAATGTTCATTCCGAAATTCATATCTGTGAATTCTGGACCATTACAAGCGGTGCTTAATCGCAAGAAGAAGAAACGAAAGGACAAAACTCCGAAATAGAAATTGGGGTATAAATTGCAGCAAATAAAAAAGAGCATTAACTGTGGATGACAATGATTATAGAAGATAGAAACAGAGACTTTGAAATATAAGGGAAGATATAAAGCCCAACTACAAACCAAAAATTATAAACCATATATATCGATGCATATAGCAATATAAAGACATGGGAGAACTAGAAACACTATAAACCCAAGAGTATAGGAGAAGTAAATAGATTCTTCCGGCGGTAGATGAAAAAGAAGAATGACCGATATGAAAGTTATAAGTATATCGAGAATTAGAACTGGATGGAGCATATTGATGAATACTTTAAAATATGAGTTGAGGGGGAAAGAATAGAAGGTGATGAAACATGATTAGGAACTTAGAAATCAACATATTTAACACACACAATGACGGAATAAGTGAATCAAACCCTCTAGTGAATAGGTTAAGCTTTTTGGGATTAATTTAGTCATACCACAACTAAATCAAGTGTGATTAGATCAACACCTAGAGCTATTATTCACCACCTGGGTATTTTGGGTTGAGAGAGAATCGGAGGAGCTCACCAGATCTGAGTGTGTGTAACAAATGAGAGGCTTAACCTAAAATGAAGAACATAAGACTTTATATACCCCTACTGTTGACTCACCCGTACGATTCATCCATCACACATACGAGTTGGCTTCATCAGCCGTACGGGTGATCACTCACTCGTGTCTTCTCATTTAGGTTGTAATTGTGACTTAGCTCAGCATCAACCGTGCGTATGAGCCTGTCAGCCGTAAGAGTGAGGCTTCACTCGGACGTCTGACTAAGTCTAACATAGTCAAACATCCAAATCTCGTTCCTGCAGTTGCTGTAACCACATACAAACACGGATAGGATAATAACGAACGATCATGGTGGCCTGTAAACTGTTGTACCTGCAATGGACGTGGGTAGATGTCTAGGGACTTGCATAAAATGCATCAACAGAAGGCGTGAGTTGTAAGAAAATGAAGGAGGTGAATTTATAAGAAAATCTCCGACAGAAGAATTAAAATGGACGATCGCATTTAAAGCGGATCCTAATTCCTTTTGTTACCGGAGAATCAAATCTTATTACAAAGATTTTCTTCAAATCCCTTGAAATCTGGAAATCAATCATATCTACGTCAAATGATAAGATGAATCTACACTTACTCATTTCACTCTTCTATGTTAGCTTCATTCGTACTCTTCATATAAATGGATTGTTTATCCAAATTATTCGCTGATGATAAAACTCTAATTTTCAGCCTGTATGCATCATGAAAACATACTTATTATCATTCACGACCTTTCCACTCAAATTTCGGGACGAAATTTCTTTAACGGGTAGGTACTGTGACAACCCGGAAATTTTCAACCAAATTTAAACTTTATCTTTATATTATTCTGACACGATAAGCAAAGTTTGTTAAGTTAAATCTCAAGAATTTTAAATTGTGTTCATACATTCATTATAACCTCGACCAAATTCCGACGATTCACGAACCGTTATATGTATATATATGTATATATATATTATAACTTGAGAATATTAATAAAGTATTAAACATATAATACTTTACATGAACGTATTTGTTTCAATATGTTTATCGATGGAATTAGAAGATAATATCAAATGATTGATTTATCAGATACATTATGATATGATTACGGGTCTATGTTATGAGGTCCACTGTGATTTAAGAAATCTATTCTTTTTAACAACATTCGGAAAATGGTAAAGTGATTTATAAGTAAGAACGTGAAGTGTAAATAACTTAGATGTTGGATATCGACAAGTTATGTAACTCGACATTTTTCACTAAGATGATTTCATACGTTTATTTAACCTTAGAACTTTATCCCATGCTTCACCAACAAACTGTAATTTAAAAACTTGAAACCTATTATGAATATATATGATTCTACTTTTCTAAAACATTTTATGATATAACGATTTCCATTATTTTAACCTTTAAACAAAATGATTCTTAAAAATATATTTGGTTTTGGAAAACAAAATTTTTATATTTATTTGATTTAGTTTCAAACGTACAAAAACGTTTTCAGTTTAAAAAGAACTTTATTATTAAAATGTATATAACTTTTATAAATATCTAGAACCACTTTTGACAACTCATTACTTAACCAGTATGATAAAGATAACGATATTTATATTTTATTTTATTAAATATATATAACGATTTAAATTAATATTATATATATTTATACGTGTATTATACGTACATAGTTTTATACTATTACTATACTTAAACTTTATCTTTACTTTATTTTTACTTTACTTTAACTTTAATAATTCACTTTAATAATTCATACTTTAATAATTCACTTTAATAATTCATACTTTAATAATTCACTTTAATAATTCATACTTTAATAATTCACTTTAATAATTCATACTTTAATAATTCACTTTAATAATTTATACTTTAATAATTCACTTTAATAATTCATACTTTAATAATTCACTTTAATAATTCAAAAATCTATAATAAATAGAATTCAATAGGTTTCATTATTTCATAAGAAACTTGAAAATATTTTTCTCTAAACTCTCTCAATCGATTTACATATATATATTTACTCCGTATTATTTCAAGATATTATTAGTATACATAAAATATTACGTCAGAGTGCTGTCCGAGTGATTTCGAAATTGTTTTTCGAGTGGGATTGGATTAAGGAAATTATGGGTTATAGCTATGGAGGTGATTGGGTATGGTTCATGGGTATGCTCGTGAGATCAATATAGTGTTTATCATCTCCGTTGCGTCTATGTACCTTTCCTGCAATATTGAATCTCAATATTGATACGTGAGTACTCATAATTTAACTTTTACATACTAATAGTGTATCCCTGACCAGTGCTCGAGTATATAGGATTATGCATATTTGTACTTTTGATATTGCCTTTAGTTAGGTTATGTTGAATCCTGAATTAGTTATATATGCAACTGAGATAAGGTATAAGATATGCATGTCGTTAGAAAGCTAGCAAAAAATTAAGAACTTTTCATTTAGATATCGAATGATTTCGATGAACGGATTTGAAGTTATAGTCCATCGAATTTTTGTATTATTATTAAAAATGATTATTATTATTGTCGTTCTAGTTTTATCTTATTGTTATTATTATTATCTTTATCAATAAAAGAATTTATCATTAAAAATTGTTATTTTTTTATTATTACTATCGTTATTATCGTTAAAGTTATAATTAGTATTATTATTATTATCCAATTATTATTATTATTATTATTATTATTATTATTATTATTATTATTATTATTATTATTATTATTATTGGTATTATTATTATTATTATTATTATCATTATTAATATATATATCATTATTTAAAAATGGTTATTGTTATTGTTATTATTATTATTACTATATTATCATTAAGATAATTATTAGTATTATCATTAATAATGTTATAGTAACTATCATTATTAATATTAGTGTAATTAAAATAAATATTTGTAACACCTAATTATTTTGATTACTATTATTATCATTATTACGAACACGATATAAAAGACGATTAAAAGCTATTAAACGAAGCGATTAGGAAATAATGGGTAAGAGTATCATGATGAAATTAAAATATTATAAGATATTGATTTAGATAAAATTATCGTTCTTATTATTTTTATCATTACTATTATTATTAAAATTATCGTTAGTATTAAAACTATCATTTTAACAAAAATTATCATTTTAATAGAAATGTCATTGTTACTATAAAATATCATTATTATTATTATTTTAAATAGAATTATTATTTTAAAGATAATATTAAAAATTATCGTAAATATTAAAGTTATCATAATTAGAATTATCGTTTTATCATAATGTCATCTTAGTAATTATAAATATTGATATTTTTATAATAATAATAATAATTATTACAAAATAATACAACTTTTACTTACTATCATTATAGATATTATTTTATCAAATAAATATTTGATACAAACATATTTTACTACGTGTAATAACTTACTTTAATAATACCTATCATATTATCTTTATAATATTAAATGAACCCTATAAATTTTATTACTTAATATATATAAAAGTATATTTTATTATATAAATATAATATAAAATTTTATTTATTAATAAATAAATTATATTATTTACTCTAATAAATCTTTTAAAAATATTTAAAAATATAAAACGACGATATTTAAACTATATATTAATCATGTATAGATTTTTGGAAATTATTTTGAGTCAAATTTACTTTTGTTGACTTTTGCATATTAGTCTCGAGCATTAGGATTGTGGTACACTATGACTTGACCTAATTTGTTAGACAAATATTGACCAACACATAAATATATATAATTAATTTAGGTTCGTGAATCCGAGGCCAACCTTGCACTTGTTCAATGATGTTATATGTATTTTTACTACGAAATACAGTATGGTGAGTTTCATTTGCCTTTTTACCCTTTATATTTTGGGACTGAGAATACATGCGCTTTTATAAATGTTTGACGAAATAGACACAAGTAATTGAAACTACATTCTATGGTTGAATTATCGAAATTGAATATGCCCCTTTTTATTAAAGTCTGGTAATCTAAGAATTTGGGAACAGACACCCTAATTGACGCGAATCCTAAAGATAGATCTATTGGGCCTAACAAACCCCATCCAAAGTACCGGATGCTTTAGTACTTCGAAATTATATCATGTCCGAAGGAGGATCCCGGAATGATAGGGGATATTCTTATATGTATCTAGTTAATGTCGGTTACCAGGTGTTCACCATATGAATGATTATTTTTGTCTCTATGCATGGGACGTATATTTATGAGAACTGGAAATGAAATTCTTGTGGTCTATAAAAATGATGGAAATAAATGATTATGATAAACTAATGAACTCACCAACCTTTTGGTTGACACTTTAAAGCATGTTTATTCTCAGGTGTTAAAGAAATCTTCCGCTATGCATTTGCTCATTTTAAAGATATTACTTGGAGTCTTTCATAGCATATTTCGAAGAACGTTTCATTCGAGTCATTGAGTTCATCAAAGATTATTATTAAATTAATTTATAGTTGGATAGTGGATATTATGAAATGGTATGCATGCCTGTCAATTTTTGATGTAAAGAAAGATTGTCTTTTAAAAACAAATGCAATGTTTGTAAAATGTATCATATAGAGGTCAAATACCTCACAATGTAATCAACTATTGTGAATCATTTATAATGTATATGAACGGGTCCTTTCATGCAGCATAAATACTGATCCATATAGTTCTATTTTATTTGTGTTGGGCCTGCCTTTAATATTGGGCTGTGCTGTTGGGCTAACACATTTTGAGCCTTATAACCTTTCTATTCGGGTTACTACGGTTCGATAACCTTCACCACATTCAACCGATCTCGTTCTCGTTCAACTTATCCGAAGGTATAAACAAAACCATGTATATATGTATAATCATTTATATATATATGTACAAAATTTAATCCTTGATAATAAAAGATGATTTAAGTATTAAATATGTAAATTTGAAATGATTATGATAAATATATTATTATCATTATTATTATAACTAAAATCATTATATTAAAAATTAATAATATTGTTAGTATTATCATTTAAATTATTATCAGTATTATCATTAAAGTTATCATTATTACTAAAATTATCATTTAAGATTATTATTATTATTATTATTATTATTATTATTATTATTATTATTATTATTATTATTATTATTATTATTATTATTATTATTATTATTATTATTATTATTATCAATATTAATATTATTATTATCATTATTATTATTATTTTCTATTAACAATATTATTATTACAAATTAAATATAAAAGATATATATAATTTTAGATATAATATATAAATTTGTTCGATTACAATTATGTGTGTTAATATATTTATAAATGATATAGGTTCGTGAATCTGAGGCCAACCCTGCATTGTTCAGTTCCATCGTATGCATATTCTTACTACAAAATATCATATCGTGAGTTCATTTGATTCCCTTTTACTCTTTACATTTTTGGGACTGAGAATACATGCGCTGTTTTTATAACTGCTTTATTAAATGCTTTTGAAATATATTTTGAACTGAGAATACATGAGATGCTTTTATAAATGTTTGACGAGATAGACACAAGTAAAACATTCCTCGAATGAATTATTATGCAGACAGAAGTTCTTTGGATTATTATTGAATTAGTTGGACGTGATAATTGCCACTAATTATTGTGAATATTTCCCCTGATCATTATTGCTTGGTAACCTAAGAATTAGAATCGGGTATGACCCTAATTCATGCGAATCCTAAAGGTAGTTACCAGGTTTAACACCCCCACCCAGAATGTTCACTAGACGGAAGAGCTAGTGGGCGTGGTGTTTAGTACTTCGAAGTTTATATATTATACAGCCGAGATGTTCAGTTTTGGGGATATTATTGATGCGCATTATATGTTAAGGTCGGTTACCATGTTGAGCAATGAAATTGAAATGAATGTTATGTATCGAGAATATGATTTTCATACACAGGTTATGTGTATTAGTTTTGTACACGAGATATGTGCACGATTATTTAAAAATCGCGAGGCAACCTACGGGGGAGAAAAGGATATGAACCTAATCTGCTAAGCATTATGAAAAATGGTTTTGTACACGAGATAGGTGTACTGTATTTAAATCTTGTGGTCTATCAAAATGATGAACTTTATTGCTTATGATAAACCTATGAACTCACCAACCTTTTAGTTGACACTTTTAAAACATGTTTATTTTCAGTTCTGAAAGAAATCTTCCGCTGTGCATTTGCTCATTTTAAAGATATTACATGGAGTCGTTCATGGTATATAGAGGTCAGAACCTCGCAATGGGACTAGCTGTTGAAGACTTCGTCCAGGTGAATTAGGACGGGTCACTACAAAACGTGTAAGGAATTGTGGCTAATGGGGTGATATTAACCTCAAAAGGATATTCAATGTACCTAAATTCAGTGTTACATGAATAAAAAGTATCAAAATGGTATTTAAATATGAATAAAAATTTAAATTCAGAGGTAATAATTATCGAAAAATCTGAAAGTTCAAAATTCCCCTTTTAAAATATAGCGAAATGAATTATTCGGTGTTGAAACTATTTCGAATTGCATCAACTCTAAAGGAAGTCTTTCTCATCGTGCCTTTCTCTAGTCACCGTGCGAAAATGGATCCAATATTCAACCAAAATTGTTTTATCACATTGGCCACATAATTCAGCATAATTATGTGACAAACGTAATGTGTTCAAAAATGTGTTCTGCGGCCATAAATTATTATCGAAATGAAACTATAGTCAAATATATTCGCATTCAATACGAAATTTTAAAATAAAACAGTAATAGAGTTATGGATTTAGAGATATCAAAAAGTGTCACTAAATAATTGAACCATTAAATAAAGATGTCGCAAAACGTGTAAGGATTTGTAGCTAGTGGGTTTATATTAACCTCAAAAAAAATTCTTAATGTACCTAAATTGAATGTTATATAAATAACAAGTATCTAAGTGGTATTTACATATGCATAAAAACTCAAATGCAAAGGTAATAATTATCAAAAAATCTGAAAGTTCAAAATGCACCTTTTAAAAATAGCAAAACGACTTTTTCGACGTTGAAACTATATCGAAAGGCTGAAACCCTTTAGGAATTCTTGCTAGTAGTGCCTTTCTCTAGTCATCGTGCAAAAATGGATCCAATCTTCAACCGAAATTGTTTTATCACATTGGCTACATAATTCAGCATAATTAAGTGGCAAATGTAATGTGTTCAAAAATGTGTTTTGCTGTCATGAATTATCATCAAAATGAAACTATAGTCAAATATATTTGCATTCAATACAAAATGTTATAAAAAAACAATAATAGAGTTATGAATTGAGAGATATCAAAATGTGCCACTAAATAATTGAACTATTAAGCCAAGATGTCGCAAAACGTGTAAGGATTTGAGGCTACTAGGGTGATATTAACCTCAAAAAGATTCTCAATGTACCTAAAGTTAATGTTTTATAAATAACAAGTATCAAAATTCTATTTAAATATGCATAAAAATTCAAATGCAAAGGTAATAATTAGCGAAAAATCTGAAACTTCAAAATTCACCTTTTAAAAATAGCAAAACGACTTTTTCGGCATTGAAACTATTCGAATGACGTCAACCCTATAGGAAGTCTTACTCGTAATGCCTTTCTCTAATCATCGTGTGAAAATGGATGCAATCTTCAACCAAAATTGTTTTATCACATCGGTTACATAATTCAGCATAATTATGTGGTAAACGCAATGTGTTCAAAAATGTATTATGCGGCCATGAATTATTATCAAAACGAAACCAATGTCGCAAAACATTTAAGGATTTGTGGCTAATGGGATTATATTAACTTCAAAAAGATTATCAATGTACCTAAAATCAATGTTACATAAATAACAAGTATCAAAATGGTATTTAAATATGCATAAAAATTCAAATGCAAAGGTAATAATTATCGAAAAATCTAAAAGTTCAAAATTCACCTTTTAAAAATAGCAAAACGACCTTTTTGGCGTTGAAACTATTTCGAAGGTCAGCAACCCATTAGGAAGTCTTTCTCGTAGTGCCTTTCTCTAGTCCTCGTGTTAAAATGGATCCAATCTTCAATCAAAATTGTTTTATCACATAGACCATATAATTCAGCATAATTATGTGACAAACGTAATGTGTTCAAAAATGTGTTTTGCGGCCCTGAATTATTATCGAAACGAAACTATAGTCAAATATATTCGCATTCAATTCAAAATTTTAAAACAAAAACAATATTAGAGTTATGGATTGAGAGATATCAAAAACTGCCACTAAATAATTGAACCATTAAAACAAGATGTCGTAAAACGTGTAAGGATTTGTGGCTAGTGTGGTGATATTAACCTCAAAAATATTCTCAATGTACCTACATTCAATGTTACATAAATAACAAGTATCAAAATGGTATTTAGATATGCATAATAATTCAAATGCAAAGGTAATAATTATCGAAAAATCTGAAAGTTCAAAATTCACCTTTTAAAAATAGCAAAACGACTTTTGCGGCGTTGAAATTATTTCGAATGGCATCAATGCTATAGGAAGTCTTGCTCGTAGTGCCTTTCTCTAATCATCGTATGAAAATGTATCCAATCTTCAACCAAAATTGTTTTATCACATCGGCCACATAATTCAGCATAATTATGTGGCAAACATAATGTGTTCAAAAATGTGCTCTGCGGACATGAATTATTATCCTAACGAAACTATAGTCAAACATATTCGCATTCAATACGAAATTTTAAAACAAAAACAATAAGATTTGTGGCTAAATAATTGAACCATTAACCCACATGTCGCAAAAAGATTTGTGGCTAGTGGGGTGATATTAACCACAAAAAGATTCTCAGTTTACCTAAATTCAATGTTACATAAATAACATTTATCAAAATGGTATTTAAATATGCATGAAAATTCAAATGCAAAGGTAATAATTGTTAAAAAAATCTGAAAATTCAAAATTTACCTTTTAAAAATAGCAAAACGACTTTTTCGGCGTTGAAACTATTTCGAATTTCAGCAACCCTTTAGGAAGTCTTTCTCGTAGTGCCTTTCTCCAGTCATCATACGAAAATGGATCCAATATTGAATTGAAATTGTTTTATCACATTGATCACATAATTCAACATAATTATGTGGCAAATGTAATGTGTTCAAAAGTGTGTTCTGTGGCCATGCATTATTATCGAAACGAAACTATAGTCAAATATATTCACATTCAATACAAAATATTAAAAACAAAAACAATAATAGAGTTATGGATTGAGAGATATCAAAAAGTTCCACTAAATAATTGAACCATTAAACTAACATGTCGCAAAACGTGTAAGGTTTTGTGGCTAGTGGAGTGAAATTAACCACAAAATGATTATCAATTTACCTAACTTCAATGTTACATAAATAACAATTATCAAAATTGTTAAAAAATCTGAAAGTTCAAAATTTACCTTTTCAAAATAGCAAAATGACTTTTTCGGCGTTGAAACTATTTTAATTGGCAGTAACCCTTTAGGAAGTCTTTATCATAGTGCCTTTCTCTAGTCATCATGCGAATATAGATCCAATTTTCAACTGAAATTGTTTTATCACATTGGCCACATTATTCAGCATAATTATGTGGCAAACGTAATGTCTTCAAACATGTGTTATGCGGCCATGGATTATTATCGAAACGATACTATAGTCAAATATATTCGTATTCAATACAAAATTTTAAAACAAAAACAATAATAGAGTTATGGATTGAGAGATATCAAAAAGTGCCACTAAATAATTGACCCATTAAAACAAGATGTCGCAAAACGTAAAAGGAGTTGTGGCTAGTGGGGTGATATTCACCTAAAAAAGATTCTCAATGTACCTAAATTCAATGTTACATAAATAATAAGTATCAAAATTGTATTTAAATATGCATAAAAATTCAAATGCAAAGGTAATAATTATCGAAAAATCTGAAAGTTCAAAATTCACCTTTTAAAAATAGCAAAACGACTTTTTTGACATTGAAATATTTCGAATGGCATCATCCTTTTAGGAAGTCTTTCTCATAGTGCCTTTCTCTAGTCATATTGCGAAAATGGATCCAATCTTCAACCGAAATTGTTTTATCACATTTGCCACATAATTTTGCATAATTATGTGGCAAACGTAATGTGTTCAAAAACGTGTTCTGCGACCATTTATTATTATCAAAACTAAACTATAGTCAAATATATTCGCATTCAATACGAAATTTTAAATCAAAAACGATAATAGTGTAATGGATTGAGAGATATCAAAAAGTGTCACTAAATAGTTGAACCATTAAACCAATATGTCGCAAAACCTGTGACTACCTGGAAAATTTTGACTAATTTTAAACCAAACTCTCGATGCGATTTAATATTTTTGACGCAATAAGAAAAGTCTGTTAGGTTGAATCTCAAAAATTTTGAACTGTTTCATATATTCATTTGACTTTCGACCATTTCTGACGATTCACGAACATGTATTTGTAAATTGATATGGATTTATATAAATGGTGATTGAAAATATAATATTATATGTTGTTGTTATTATAACGAATTATGTAAAAATCAAATGAAAATATAATATTATAATAATTATTATTTACAACATAACTATATATAAATAAAGTATAGTAAAAATAAATATTAAATGATTGTAATACTCGTTTGATGTTCCGATTGATATTAAGCAAACTAAATTCAAACTTATATGATTTTAAAATAAACGATGATCTAAAAATGAGTTTTATAAATTATAGACTTATTAAAAATGTATTTAGGAGCTGTTTGTTAAATTTTAGAACTTTTTATACTTTACCCAGAATTAAGAGGAGCAGTTGATGTAATTTTTATTTAATAAATTAATGATCAAATTTTATACCATAATGACCAAAATAAATAAAACTATTTAATTTAAAAAATTTAGGATTTTTTCGAAGACTTTTATCCGCCACTGATTAACAACAGGCTACGATATTCTCTACGTAATAAAACTGTCGGCAACGATTATTTGAGAATTGATTCATCTTGCACGTTTAATTTAAATCTCTTATTATATTCTTATTGTACTATATCATTATAGATGCACATATATGCACATTGGTCCACACAACATTCTTGCTTTTGTTTGGATTCTGACTTTTGTATACCCATCCGAAAGTTTTATTCCCTTAACATGATAATACCATTTGATGCAATTATTTACACTTATATCTATCTTGTTAAACATAAACACTCACCAAACTAAATCCATCACCATGGATGCTATAAATTTTATTCTTCTCTTTGAAACTGAGATCAACTATCATCTTTGGCTCTCATCAGTTGAACATCATCACCTTCCGGTAATTAATATTACTTGTTCAAACACCACCTTTATTTGTTTCGCTAACCTGATTAATAAACATCAACATAACCTTTAAACCACCACACTCCACCCTAACCACCATCGACACCTTCATCATGTAACCTACACACCTACTCGATTCCTTCCTTGTTTTAGTCACAATCAAGCTCCACTATCACCTCTGCCGCCACCACACTGCACAACCGTCACCATCGTTGCCACCTTCACCCTTCATCACCTTTCTTTCTTTCATTCTTTTATTTTGATTTCTGTCTCCATCGAACAACTCCTGCAACTATTGGCTTTATAATCCTGGTTCTCGTTTACAGTCACTACGTACTACTATCACGTCTATATTTTTTTTGCAAACCACCAATACCACCATTGAACACCCAACAAATAAAACCCACCAAACCTTTATTGCTACTATTTCGTATCGACAAGTATCATCACCTTTATTCTCTTTTCCTACTGCTACGTCTTCCATCACCCTCATTCTCATATTCAATCATCATTCAACCCCATCATCTCCATCAAATCATAAAACTATCATCACCTGCGTTTATTGTTTTGGTTCTGTTCCTACGAGCGCCATCTGCTTGTTTAGATGATAATGATATCTCGATGACAATTGTTTGATTTTTGGTTTTACTATCAAACGGTATAACTCTGGTTCCTTTTTCTTCAAATAAAAAAAAAAGAAACAAACCCACTTGCCCCATAATCGAATGATACAGACTTTGTTGTATTATATTGGTTTATGGTAGGGTCAAAACCCATACAATTACCCACTAGTTCCATTATATAAAGGTAATTATTATTATGAGGTTAATATTAAATTCATGTCGATATGATTATGATGATGACAAAGAAGAACGTTGATGATGAAGAATTATGATGATGATATAAAACACGATCACGATGGAGATTTATACATTGGATCCTAAATCCCATGTGTAAAAAAACTCTTCAATTTAAATTAAACCTAACTCTCACTGTTGCTACTCGAATTCTTCTTCTTGATCACTGTTACAAAGATCGTGATGATAGATAAGATGGGAGATGATGAATGCACGAAGAGTGACTGTTGTTTTCCTGAGGATCGATAGTTTGCTATTAACAATTGAACACCACTCTATTTGATCACCACCTGCTACTGTTACTCGAATACCAGACTGTTGCTGCAGAACTAAACCCTACAGCCACAAACGGTGTCTATTCTTGTTCCACTATTACTCATCGTATTTTGTTCGAGTTTTAAACTCCAATAACCTGGGTCAATTTGCTTGTGGACTACTGATTGAGCTTCTAGTTGTCTTATTGGAAATTTAGTTATGTTTGTTAGTGGGCCACTGAATTGGACCCACATCTTACTTAGGCTTAGTTAACCGATTGGGCCATTATTTTTACATTGAAGTGGGCTGCAGCATAAATACTGATCCATCTAGTTTTATTTTATTTGTGTTGGGCCTGCCTTTAATATTGGGCTGTGCTGTTGGGCTAACACATTTAGAGCCTTATAACCTTTCTATTTGGGTTACTACGGTTCGATAACCTTCACCACATTCAACCGATCTCGTTCTCGTTCAACTTATCCGAAGGTATAAACAAAACCATGTATATATGTATACTCGTTTATATATATATTTACAAAATTTAATCCTTGATAATAAAAGATGATTTAAGTATTAAATATGTAAATTTGATATGATTATGATAAATATATTATTATCATTATTATTATAACTAAAATCATTATATTAAATATTAATAATATTGTTAGTATTATCATTTAAATTATTATCAGTATTATCATTAAATTATCATTATTACTAAAATTATCATTTAAGATTATTATTATTATTATTATTATTATTATTATTATTATTATTATTATTATTATTATTATTATTATTATTATTATTATTATTATTATTATTATTATTATCAATATTAATATTATTATTATCATTATTATTATTATTATTATTATTATTTTCTATTAACAATATTATTATTACAATTAATATAAAAGATATATATAATTTAAGATATAATATATAAATTTGTTCGATTACAATTATGTGTGTTAATATATATATATATAAATGATATAGGTTCGTGAATCTGAGGCCAACCCTGCATTGTTCAGTTCCATCGTACGCATATTTTTACTACAAAATATCGTATCGTGAGTTCATTTGATTCCCTTTTACTCTTTACATTTTTGGGACTGAGAATACATGCGCTGTTTTTATAGCTGCTTTATTAAATGCTTTTGAAATATATTTTGAACTGAGAATACATGAAATACTTTTATAAATGTTTGACTAGATAGACACAAGCAAAACATTCCTCGATGTAAGACCCGAATATTTTATTGTACATTTGTGTGTATAAGTTATTCAAGTTGTGTGGTTTAGGTTGTATTTTATTAAAAGGCAAAAGAAGCTAAACTGGGCATTTGGCGCGTCGCGCGGCCTTATGGCGCACCGCGCCATTACGGGCTGACAGCTCACTTTGTTTTTAATCACGATATTTTGAGGGCATTTTGGTAAAACCACTTAAGGTCCGACTTTAAGGCATGGGATCAGTTTTGGTGAGCCCCATTACTCCATTTTCACCCACTTTATCATCATCCATTAATTCTAGTAAGAGAGAGTGATTCAAGAGTGAGAAAGCTCCATTTAAGGAAGAAGAAGCTCATTTCGGGTTAGAGCTCGGGTATTAAAGTTGTTCATCTCCTCTTTTGCTACGTTTTGATAGTTGTGGTAAGCCCTAAACCTAACTTCCTTATTTTAATTGTATAAGAGTTAGGGTTTGTGTAAGTGATGAACATTAAAACCCATTTGCTAAGTAATTTGGGGGTTTTGGGTGAATTTGGGTCATGTAGACCCAAAGATGACTAATTAGGGTTTTCAAAGTATCAAATTATGTTTATGAGCCTAAATTAGTTAGTAAAATTGCTAGTACACCTATATATATGTAAATGAGTGTTGTGTGGGTTAGTGGATGACCCGAAATGGGTGTGTTGACCTTAAAATTGGTCAAATGGGTCAAGGTGGACCTAAGTTAGTTAATGTTTGTGATTAAGGCCTAAACCTTGTTTTGAAATGTGTTTTAAACCCATTTTGGTTAATGATTAGGGTTTTGGTGTGTGTTGACCCGAAATTAGGGTTAAGGGTGCCAATGGGTCGAAAATTGCACCTTGAGTCAGAATGACTTTAGAATGGAAAGAATTGGTTGACTGACTTGAGTTTGCAATTGATAATATGTATAATGTGATAGGTACGTTACTTTGAGGTTTCGCAAGCTCGGGTACCTTTTCACAAGAGATTTTGAAGTGAGTGGAATAATTATATGCGTATGTATATAATGTATCTATTTGTTATAGCGTGAAATGTGAAGTGTCGAGGTGCTAAGACACTACGTTTCACGTGATGAGTGAAGCATCGAGGTGTTAAGATGCCACTCGGGGTGAAGCATCGAGGTGTTAAGATGCCACCTAGGGGTGTAGTGTTGAGGTGTTAAGACACCACTCCGTAAAATAATGAGTGAAGCATTGAGGTGTTAAGATGCTACTCGGGGTAAAGTGCCGAGGTGTTAAGGTGCCACCCTAGGGGTTAGTGATACGAGGTGTTAAGTACCCTAACGGATGTTATGAACATCGATGGCGTTTTCGCGAGCGTCATTCCCTTGTACGATTGGTTAACCATGGATATTTGTGTTGTAAGTGTAAGCATAATATATTATTCGAATTATATTATATGCGTTGCTATGCTAGCTTATGGTATTGGAGATTTCTAGCTTGTATTCGAGATTATAAGCTAATTATGTTGCTAGCATGTATGCGGAGTTTGAGTAAGTGATTTGCAAGGAGGTATATTATATATGTATGTGTATAATTATTGCATTCACTAAGCTTTGCTTACCCTCTCGTTGTTTACCTTTTTATAGGTTCGGTTGTGGACACGGGTAAGGGCATCATCTTGGATTAAAGATCTCGTCGTTGTTAGAGAATGCTTTTGGGATATTTAGCTTTTGGAGTTTGACCGAGACTTGGGTAGTTTAATCCCAAACAACATGCTCGTAGTGTAGTTTGGTACTTAAACTTTTGATGGTCGAAACTCATATTTTGTATTAAACTCGTAAAACGGCCGATGTGGGCCCCGCTTCGTAAAACTCAGTTTTATTAATGGATTGTGTTAGTTTTACATGTTTGAATATGTTGTTAAAAGCGTTTTGTCTAATTATGTCGGGAAGTGGCCGATCTTTTTCGCGTTTCATGACCTTTGGGATAGACCAGTTTGGCGAGCCGTGCCAGATGCTGTAACAACCCGTCCTTATCCACTGGACGAAATCATCAACATCTGGTTCCATTGCGATGATCGACTCCAAGTAATGTCCTTAAAATGAGCAAATGCACAGCGGAAGACTTAATTCGTACCTGAGAATAACATGCTTTAAAAAGTCAACATAAAGTTGGTGAGATATAGGTTTAATGCTAGCAGCGTTATAACTATGGACCACAAGATTTCATATATAAAAATATAATACACTCGCAAGTGTATAAAATCATTCTGCTTATGTTGACGCCTCAGTAACCAACCTTAACAATAATATAATAAGTCATCTTCGCAAAGATGGATATGTACACTCGCAAGTGTATAAATAATCCTCGAAGTACTAAACATCCGCCCACTAGTTCTTATGTCTAGTGCAGCCTACTGGATGGGGGTGTTAAACCCGATAGATCTATCTTTAGGATTCGCGCTTACATGCTATTATAACATATAACTAAATTACCTAGCACATCAATCCGCAGAATATCATTTTTAATCACTTGTGTCCATAACATAAATCATTTATAAAAACAGCGCATGTATTCTCAGCCTAAAAATATTTAGAGTTTAAAAGGGGACTATATACTCACCATACTGTATTTTGTAGTAAAAATACATATAACATCATTGAACAAGTGTAGGGTTGGCCTTGGATTCACGAACCTATATCATTTGTATATTTATTAATATTCATATCGTAATCGAATAAGTTTGTATATATATATAATTTACTAATTATATCATTTTTATATTAATAATATATATACATCTCATATAATCATTTTGTATATAAAAATATTAATTTTGTTATATTATAAGTATTAAATATATCTTTATATATATCATTTGTTTAATAAGATAATTATTATAGTAATACCCAATTAATATTGGAAATGATGAATATGATAATCGTTTTAATACTAAAAATGATAATATTCATAATAATACTTAATACCTAATAATAACATTAATATTAATATAAATAATAATAATATTAGTAATTGTAACCCTAATTTTAATAATAATAAAATATAATACATAATACTTATTGCTAATAATAATAACGATAATAATAATAATAATAATAACAATAATACTGAGTTATACCTTTGTAGCCTTAAAAATAATTAAACTACCCGAGACGGGACTTGAACCCGCGACCTCTCGCTAATACACCAACATCCTCCACCATAACTCTACTCATTTAATTCTGTTACATGTCTGTTTATCAAATATATAGCACGTTTTTCTGTTCGTTCATTTACACTACCCCAACAGCAAACTTAAGTGGGCTCTCGGCCCAAGTGCTTCACAAGTCCAAGTCATATAACAGCCCAAGTGATGCTTTATTAAAATAATTGGCCGGTTTCCAGTTTGCAAGTCGACAGCGAGAGAAAGAAAAATAGTAGGGTTTCTCCTTTTTAACGAATGTCGGCCATCAAGAGGAAAAGAGAAACAAAACACGTCGGTGGTGATTATGATAAAAAAAAATTCGTAACAGCCTTTCCTTTTCTTCCCATCATCGTTATTCATTATTCTTTGTTCATAGCTTCGGAAATCAGGAACAAAATCTGCAGTTGCAGTGGTAACGTAACAGTATGCAGTAGCAGGTTTAGTGGTGGTGATTTACAGTTCGAAGATTTTTAGAGAAAGAGAGGGAAGTTTACGGTTGTGAGATGGAAGTGGTTTGTAGTTGTGATGGTAACAGTTGTTCACGAATTGAAGACTCCATGGTAGTCGATACTATCCATCATGTAATTTTAAAAAAAAAAAAAAATATAATTGTACCCCATGCTTTTGTTGCTGGTCGGCCATATATGCCCATACAACTGGTTCCACTAATAATTGTTTACACTATCTCTTTATTCCTTATTATATAATATGTTCCATTACTAATTAAAGTAGTAGTATTTTTATTCGATCAAGCAATTAACATAGCAGCAGAAATGAGTCTTGGTTTCATTTGATTTCATTTGACAGACCAAGAACAGAAGTAGCAATTGTGATCGTAGGTTATACTCAAGATAATAACAACAAAGAGCAGTAGTTATAGTAGTTCAAAAAGCAGTATTTTGGTGGTCGGGTTCTCGGTTATCAACAACAATCGAAGGTGGTGACCGGAGAAGATGAAGATGGTGGTTCGAATAAGGATGGTGGTGGTGTGGGTTGTTAAAGGGTCTCGGCCTGAAACAGTAACAGTGACAGAATATGGGTGTGCTTGATGCTCTTGCGAAATGAAACAGAAACTTGGTGATGGTCTGTAGCAGTTCGGGCTGCTATTGTCGAGCAGAAATAACGAGGAAACAGATGCAGTAATTAATGGTTGAGGTGGAGGATGGTTTTCATGGTGATGTGGGAGTGGTGGTTGGTGTCATGAGGTTAATTGGGTGTTTGGTTCTACGTTGAAATAGAAAGAGAAGAGGGAGAGATGGGGTTGATGAGAGTGGCGGTTTAAATGGTGGTGTTGTCACTAAGAATTAGGTGATGAAGGGTTTTAAAATAATCAACGAGGATTATGGTAGTTTATGATGGTTCTTGGTGGTTTTAGGGTGTTGGAGAATGGTGGTGGCGAGTGATACTTGTTGAAGAAGAGAGGGCATAGAGGATTTGATGGTTGTTAATATGCTCCTTGTTATGTGTATAAATATAGACATATGTAATTTGTTGGTGTTGAAAAGTAAACACAAAACAATAAAGTGAACGAAACTGAATCCATGATATATATTTGATTGTATACAGCCAACACTAGTTTCACATGTGAAATAGAAATAGAACAAAAATTAAAAGTAGATGGTGACTCATAAACAGGTTGATTAGATTACACAACTGTGTCCGCGATTTTCCATATATATACATAATGAATTTTGTAATACTAAAAATGTTATTAATTTTTAATAATAATACTAATTATAATAGTATTAATATTTATATGTAAATTTGTATTTCATATATGTATATGTATTTATATATATATTTATATCTTTTAATATTTTACAATATTCATATAGTTAATAATCATATATAGGATTCATAATTATATAAAATTATATTTTTTTTAAAAAAAAACAAGTTTTAAATTATGTTAAATTATCTTTCATAATACTAAATCACATAATAATTTAATTTATAATGTACAAATATTTATATATATACCTATTTACACACAATGGTTCGTGAATCGTCGGGATTAGTCAAAGGGTAATAGATTATATGAATGTAGATTTCAACACTTTCGAGACTCAACATTAGGGTTTTTGCTTATCGTGTCGGAAACATATAGAGATTAGGGTTTAAATTTGGTCGGAAATTTCCGGGTCGTTACAGTACCCACCCGTTAAAGAAATTTCGTCCCCGAAATTTGGTAGAGGTCATCATGGATAACAATAGGAATGTTTTCATGACGAATATGGGGTAATAATGGAGTTTTATCATTATTGAGAGATATAGATAAAACGATTTAATCATGTGAAGCGTACAAATGAAGCTATCACAAAAGAATGAAATGAGTGAATATGGAATTATTTTAACCGATGACGTGATTAGGATCGGTTTCCAGAATTTAAGGGATTTAAAGAAAATCTTACGTAATAAGAGTTGGTTTTTCGGCGATTTAGGAAACAGGATCTTCTTTGATTTAATGCGGCAAATCTGTTTTGATTTCTTTGTCGGATATTTCACTATAAATCTACCCCCTTTGTTTCCTTATTTCCATATCCTATATCTTTTACTTTTTCTCCTTAATTCCTACTTTAAAATATTCGCCGATATGCTCCACCCAATCATGATTCTTATTATACTTCTAACTTTAATATCCTTTATTTTTCTTTTTCATCTGCCGCCAGAAAAATCTATTCGCTTTTATGATTTTCTTGGAATTATATTGTTTTTAATTCTCCCGTGTCTTTACGTTGCAATACGTATTGATATACACGGTTTGTAGTTTCTGGGTGGTTGTTGGGTTTGATATCTTCCCGTCCTCGAGTCAAGCGAGCAATGGTCCGGAATTCGTAGGTATGAAATTTGAAATGAACATAGCTAATGCTCTTAGTTAGAAATGGTAACGACACGATTTTGGTTTGTCAAATTACCAGAATATCCCGAAAAAGATAGAACTTTCAAGATGTTATGTTCCTAATATGTTTGGAGATTAAATAGAAATGTAAGAGCCGTGTAACATGGCACATGATGACGGTACTGTGAATCATCACATTCCATTAGAAACTTAACATGACTTACTGTAATATAATGAAGTTGATCAAGTTTCATTATATTATACTAATTCATGCATCAGTTCCCAACACTACTTCAAAACATTCATATTTTAAACTCAGAGATTTCAGAATTTAGAAACTAACACAGTTTCTATTATGTTGTAACGCAGATGTTACGGAGAGATAAATGATCACAGATAAGAATAGTTTTGAAAATATCTCCAGAAATATGGAGAATATGTATAACGGAAGATATGAAGATATCTTATAATATATAAGATAAGATGATGATGAAGAATATCATCTTGAAAGATTTAGCATAAGTAAGATTCTTACTAACGGTTTCAGCAGGCACTGAATCGTTTTGATTCTTTGAGGTCAGGTTTAGTTTGCACGATTTGTCCACGGCCTCCTTCATACTTCGCTCAATCTGTTCTTCCAATTTTAAACCTTCTCTTTTTCTGAGCTTTACCAACACATTATACTTTGTCGTCAACTTTTGACTGCTAAATTCGTTTACAGTTTTTGCTGCTTCATTAGCATTTCAAGAACTACTTCACAGTTCAGGGTGTTCTTCAGAAACTTCACATTCGAAGTATGAAATTCTTAGAAATAGACGTTATAGGTATAACTGGAGAAGTTCTGTGTGATTTTCAAATTACCGACTGTTGATTCCGCCAAAGAAATGACGAGCTGCTGGTACATCTGCTGATGATGTCGTGAAATATGAAAGGTTCTCCGATAACGACGACGAAAGGATGATGTATATATATCGAGATTATAATAAGACTAGTCTTTCTGAGAAGTCGAAGTGGAGCTGTAACAAAATTGCTTACTTTGAAAAGGAATTGTAAGGTTGTTTTTGCTAATGAATGATAAGAAATTCGACGCGGATATGTTTTAACTATAACTTAGGTTTCAAAAGTTTTTCAGGTGTATATCTGTATGCATAAATCTTTCTTCCGTAGACGAGGTGCGGCTGGTTCAACTTCTCGATCGAGGTGTTTTCAAGAATTATGAAAAGTTATGAATGCGAATTGTAATCGCCAAGATACGAATGAGGTTTAAGATAGAATCAAGTGGCAAACTTGAAGAATTGTTTAGTTTCATATGTTATAATCAATATTTTAATTCATTTTACTTGTCCATAGTTAGCAGTCTATTAGTCCAATTGTCAGATGATTCAATAAATTCATATATAAATTTAATATATAATATTCGAATTAAATAATACTTATCGTGACCCGTGTACCGGTCTCAGTATTGATCACAACTCAAACCATATATATATTTTGGAATCCACCTCAACCCTGTATAGCCAACTATAGAGTGTCTATGGTCGTTCCGAAATATATATATAGATGGGTCGATATGATAAGTCGAAACCTTGCATACGTGTCCCGTTATTTAAAATGCGTAAATGCGTAAAAGTAAATAACAGAAATTAAATGACGATAAATAAAATTGCGAGAATGTAAATTGTGATAATGTAAATTGCGATAAATTAAATGTTAATCAGTTAGCTGGGAACAGTTAGCCGGAACAGTTAGCGTGGAATCTTAACAATATTTCAATTAGTTAATCCGTTTGTTTCTAATCAATTTTATTATATCCAATGTTTTCTTCATTATGCCACTTGTTGGATTCTGATAGGTCAAAATCCAAATATGAAATTTGAACAGAAATGGTTATTTTATGGTGAACGGATACGTATATCGATGGTTGTAAATAGAATAAAAAATGACCGTTGAATCAGATTCGGACAATGTTCAGTGTAACTTATTAATGTGAATTCTAAATATTCCTCGGGTACTACCCACCCGTTAAAATATTTTCATCATTAACAGTTTGTACGAAAGAATTTTTAATTACCATCTTCTTGAAAATATACTTGCATATATATTTTCTTCAGATGTAATCATAGATTTAATGAGTCAATAAGATATTAAACTCATCAGATTTATTGTTAATACTAGATTACATAATCTCTAAAGCATTAGAGATTACTTAGTCTCCATATTGAACGAAGGTAATGAGGTAAAATGATACGTAAATCGAAGATAATCAATGTAGAACGATATGTAGAATGAAAATAAAGTGGATAGAGCAATACGTAGAACAGTGATTATACTTGAGATGTAATTTGTGACGTTGAGATTTACGACGGGGTTGTGGTTTGAGGGTGATAAGGATACCATTGACGTTGATGATGATGATGCTGTTGATGGTACTGGTACTGAAGATTGCGATGTTGATGTTGCTGGAGGTACTGGTTATGCTGCCGGTGCTGCCGCTAGTGTTTGTAACCTTCGCACCAGATTCTCCAAAACCGTCACACGAGCGCGTAGTTCGTTAACTTCTGCTTGTACACCAGGATGATTGGCGGTTGGAGCGAGCGAATGAACAAGATTCGAAATATATAGAATATTATATAATCCTGACGGGGACATTCTAGAAATGAGAGGGTACATGGTTTCTCGAACAGGTTTGCCGGTAAATGCTTTCAGGTTCATTGCCAAAAGGGCAATTTGGTGAATGAGAAGGATCTTCGACGTGAAATGATTTTCGAATATAGGATGATATTCTAACTTCATAAAATATCTATATATAATGCTAAAGATTTCGTAGACTACAGGGGATTTTATGGCATAGGTCAGGCAAGTCTACAAATGCGTCAAGATATGATTTATCAGATACGCTGAGATATGGATTTTGTCTATACACTATCGATGCACTAAATGCAGTAAGACGTGTCTAGACTTATGAATGATAAGCAGGCAATTCTCTAAGGATGATAAGCAGATGGTTTCCGACTAGATATGATAAGCAAAACTTTTGACATGAAAACACGGTCATAGTCCAGACTCGTTAATGTATCCTAACAACTACTAGTCAGACACACTAATGCAAGACCTGGTTCGCTAAGACCACCGCTCTGATACCACATGTAACAACCCGTCCTTATCCACTGGACGAAATCATCAACATCTGGTTCCATTGCGATGATCGACTCCAAGTAATGTCCTTAAAATGAGCAAATGCACAGCGGAAGACTTAATTCGTACCTGAGAATAACATGCTTTAAAAAGTTAACATAAAGTTGGTGAGATATAGGTTTAATGCTAGCAGCGTTATAACTATGGACCACAAGATTTCATATATAAAAATATAATACACTCGCAAGTGTATAAAATCATTCTGCTTATGTTGAGGCCTCAGTAACCAACCTTAACAATAATATAATAAGTCATCTTCGCAAAGATGGATATGTACACTCGCAAGTGTATAAATAATCCTCGAAGTACTAAACATCCGCCCACTAGTTCTTATGTCTAGTGCAGCCTACTGGATGGGGGTGTTAAACCCGATAGATCTATCTTTAGGATTCGCGCTTACATGCTATTATAACATATAACTAAATTACCTAGCACATCAATCCGCAGAATATCATTTTTAATCACTTGTGTCCATAACGTAAATCATTTATAAAAACAGCGCATGTATTCTCAGCCCAAAAATATTTAGAGTTTAAAAGGGGACTATATACTCACCATACTGTATTTTGTAGTAAAAATACATATAACATCATTGAACAAGTGTAGGGTTGGCCTTGGATTCACGAACCTATATCATTTGTATATTTATTAATATTCATATCGTAATCGAATAAGTTTGTATATATATATAATTTACTAATTATATCATTTTTATATTAATAATATATATACATCTCATATAATCATTTTGTATATAAAAATATTAATTTTGTTATATTATAAGTATTAAATATATCTTTATATATATCATTTGTTTATTAAGATAATTATTATAGTAATACCCAATTAATATTGGAAATGATGAATATGATAATCGTTTTAATACTAAAAATGATAATATTCATAATAATACTTAATACCTAATAATAACATTAATATTAATATAAATAATAATAATATTAGTAATTGTAACCCTAATTTTAATAATAATAAAATATAATACATAATACTTATTACTAATAATAATAACGATAATAATAATAATAATAATAAGAATAATACTGAGTTATACCTTTGTAGCCTTATAAATAATTAAACTACCCGAGACGGGACTTGAACCCGCGACCTCTCGCTAATACACCAACATCCTCCACCATAACTCTACTCATTTAATTCTGTTACATGTCTGTTTATCAAATATATAGCACGTTTTTCTGTTCGTTCATTTACACTACCCCAACAGCAAACTTAAGTGGGCTCTCGGCCCAAGTGCTTCACAAGTCCAAGTCATATAACGGCCCAAGTGATGCTTTATTAAAATAATTGGCCGGTTTCCAGTTTGCAAGTCGACAGCGAGAGAAAGAAAAATAGTAGGGTTTCTCCTTTTTAACGAATGTCGGCCATCAAGAGGAAAAGAGAAACAAAACACGTCGGTGGTGATTATGATAAAAAAAAAATTCGTAACAGCCTTTCCTTTTCTTCCCATCATCGTTATTCATTATTCTTTGTTCATAGCTTCGGAAATCAGGAACAAAATCTGCAGTTGCAGTGGTAACGTAACAGTATGCAGTAGCAGGTTTAGTGGTGGTGATTTACAGTTCGAAGATTTTTAGAGAAAGAGAGGGAAGTTTACGGTTGTGAGGTGGAAGTGGTTTGTAGTTGTGATGGTAACAGTTGTTCACGAATTGAAGACTCCATGGTAGTCGATACTATCCATCATGTAATTTTTTAAAAAAAAAAAAAATATAATTGTACCCCATGCTTTTGTTGCTGGTCGGCCATATATGCCCATACAACTGGTTCCACTAATAATTGTTTACACTATCTCTTTATTCCTTATTATATAATATGTTCCATTACTAATTAAAGTAGTAGTATTTTTATTCGATCAAGCAATTAACATAGCAGCAGAAATGAGTCTTGGTTTCATTTGATTTCATTTGACAGACCAAGAACAGAAGTAGCAATTGTGATCGTAGGTTATACTCAAGATAATAACAACAAAGAGCAGTAGTTATAGTAGTTCAAAAAGCAGTATTTTGGTGGTCGGGTTCTCGGTTATCAACAACAATCGAAGGTGGTGACCGGAGAAGATGAAGATGGTGGTTCGAATAAGGATGGTGGTGGTGTGGGTTGTTAAAGGGTCTCGGCCTGAAACAGTAACAGTGACAGAATATGGGTGTGCTTGATGCTCTTGCGAAATGAAACAAAAACTTGGTGATGGTCTGTAGCAGTTCGGGCTGCTATTGTCGAGCAGAAATAACGAGGAAACAGATGCAGTAATTAATGGTTGAGGTGGAGGATGGTTTTCATGGTGATGTGGGAGTGGTGGTTGGTGTCATGAGGTTAATTGGGTGTTTGGTTCTACGTTGAAATAGAAAGAGAAGAGGGAGAGATGGGGTTGATGAGAGTGGCGGTTTAAATGGTGGTGTTGTCACTAAGAATTAGGTGATGAAGGGTTTTAAAATAATCAACGAGGATTATGGTAGTTTATGATGGTTCTTGGTGGTTTTAGGGTGTTGGAGAATGGTGGTGGCGAGTGATACTTGTTGAAGAAGAGAGGGCATAGAGGATTTGATGGTTGTTAATATGCTCCTTGTTATGTGTATAAATATAGACATATGTAATTTGTTGGTGTTGAAAAGTAAACACAAAACAATAAAGTGAACGAAACTGAATCCATGATATATATTTGATTGTATACAGCCAACACTAGTTTCACATGTGAAATAGAAATAGAACAAAAATTAAAAGTAGATGGTGACTCATAAACAGGTTGATTAGATTACACAACTGTGTCCGCGATTTTCCATATATATATACATAATGAATTTTGTAATACTAAAAATGTTATTAATTTTTAATAATAATACTAATTATAATAGTATTAATATTTATATGTAAATTTGTATTTCATATATGTATATGTATTTATATATATATTTATATCTTTTAATATTTTACATTATTCATATAGTTAATAATCATATATAGGATTCATAATTATATAAAATTATATTATTTTTTTTTAAAAAAACAAGTTTTAAATTATGTTAAATTATCTTTCATAATACTAAATCACATAATAATTTAATTTATAATGTACAAATATTTATATATATATACCTATTTACACACAATGGTTCGTGAATCGTCGGGATTAGTCAAAGGGTAATAGATTATATGAATGTAGATTTCAACACTTTCGAGACTCAACATTAGGGTTTTTGCTTATCGTGTCAGAAACATATAGAGATTAGGGTTTAAATTTGGTCGGAAATTTCCGGGTCGTTACATATGCTGTCCCAGCAAAAAAAAAATTATTTGTTATTTTTACACAGGTTATTCATGGTTTAGTTCGGGTTGTTACAAGTGGTATCAGAGCATGGTCTAAGAGATTTAGGTGACTTGAGATAGGCGCCTAGACTTAGACTTTTTGTATGCGCGTTATGCGGGACTTGTAGGACTTTGGGTCGGATCAGGTCTTGGTTAGTGCATAGGTTTATGTGAACTAATCATGCGCTATTGTTTTGTGTGGTATTTGAAATCGTCAAGCGAGATAGACGTGGTACTAGTGAGTTAATGCGATGTGCTCGCGTAACAATGATTAGCTACCATTGTTACGGGTTCAAATCGTGTCAAACAAGCGATGTACGACGATTGTTGAGCAAGACGGGGTAGAGTGGTGTATATGTGTATACATATATGTTAAGTCCTTTCGTTTTTTGCTTAATTTACTTCGTTTTATAGAATGAAGATGAGAATTGGACATGACACCAATGACGGAGGTACGAGTGAGGACGTTGAACTCACGGCCAAGGTTGAGGCCATCTTTAAAAGGCTAAAGAGGGATTTTCTTGACGACGTTCGAAAGGTCTTCCATGAGTCGGTCGATGGACAAGTGACCGAAATGATCAATGATCGAATGAAAGCCGTAATAGAGGAGGCTTTAGAGGCTAGAAACATTTATCCTCGAGGCGAAGGGGGTGAAGGTAATGGTGGGGTGGAAGGCGGGACTTCCACTACAAAAATTTTAAGGATACTCAACCTCCGATGTTTAATGGGGTGCGAGATCTGTTGAAAAGCACGTGTTGGATTTCCGATATCGAGGGGGCTTTCCGTACCGTGGAGTGTCCTCCCAAAAAGAAGGCGAGGTATGGTTCTAGTATGTTGAGGGAAGAAGCCAAGTTGTGGTGGGATGATAAAATCAATTTATATGGTGAAGAGCAATGCATGAGCTTGACATGGGAGGAGTTTAAGAAGGAATTCTTCAAAGAATAGCGAACTTCTTCCGATCTTGATAGAATCCGGGACGAGTTGTACCATTTGCAACAAGGTTCAATGGACTTGGTCACACTCAAGTCTACCTTTTTGGCAAAAATTCGTTATTGTCCGGAATATGTGGATGACGATCACAAGCTAATGAAAGATTTCTACCGTACTTTGAATGATGAGTTTAAGGGCAAGATTAGTCGGGGTATGGCTAAGTCTTTTGATGAGTTAGTTGAATTGGCTCGGGGTTTTGAGCCGGATGTTCCAAGAAAAAGCGATTTCACGTTTTTCAAAAGAAAGTTTGAAGGTTCTAGTCATTCTAACTTTTCAAACAAGAAAAACAAGAACAAGAAGGGTTCCGAGAGTGTTAATAGCGTGAAGAAGGGCGCTTCCGGGGGTTTTTCTTATACGTGCTACAATTGTGGGCAACCGGGTCATATGGCTCGTGAATGTCCTAAACCATCTTTCAGAAACAAGGTCACTTGTTTTATTTGCGGTAAAGAAGGGCATAAGAAGCCGGAGTGTCCCGATTTGCGAAACAATAATGTGAAGCGGTTAGAGAAGGCGGCGGGTACGGCTAGGGGTCGCAACTATTTGATGACCAATGATGAAGCCAAACAATCGAACGAAGTTGTCTCAGGTACTTTCATGGTTAATTCTAATCCGGCAAGGATTCTTTTCGATAGCGGTGCAAAGTTGTCGTTTGTGTATCCTAAATTTGTGCCTAAACTTAATAGAACGTTAGCTAAGTTAAGTCGTCGGTAGAAGTCGAAATAGCGGACGGCAAGACGGTGCTAGTGGTCGACGTGTGTAAAAATTGTGATGTTGTGTTTGGTGCCGAAAACTTTAAGATTGATCTTATCCCGATGACTTTGGGTGACTTTGATATTGTTGTGGTTATGGATTGGCTCGATCGTAATAGAGCCGATATTGAATATTCATAAAAAATTTATTCGTGTGAAGACCTCAAGTGGGGGAGATTTAATTATTCACGGTGATAAGCGTAGAAGACTTGTGCCGATATGCACTTTTACACGGGCACGTCGTTTCCTTGATAGTTGTGGCATGGCCTTTCTTGTCCATGTTGTTGATACCCGTGACGAGCCACCACCCATTCGTGAAATTCCGGTGGTTAGTGAATTCGAAGACATTTTTCCGGACGAGTTACTGGGTGTTCCGGCGGAAAGACATGTTAAATTTCGCATTGAGTTGGTTCCGGGGGCTACCCCCATTGCTAAAACTCCTTATCGTTTAGCGCCGACGAAAATGCAAGAATTGTTAAATCAAACCCAAGAGTTGCTCGAGAAGGGTTTTATTCGACCGAGTGCTTCTCCATGGGGCGCTCCGGTTTCATTCGTGAAAAAGAAGGATGGTAGTATGCGGATGTGCATCGATTACCGGGAGTTGAATAAAGTGACGATCAAGAATCGTTATCCATTGCCCCGGATTGACGATTTGTTTGACCAACTCCAAGGTGCGACGTATTTCTCAAAGATTGACCTGCGGTCTGGCTATCACTAAATGCGGGTCCGTGAGGAAGACATCGAGAAAATGGCTTTTCGAACGCGTTATGGGCATTTTGAGTTTGTGGTAATGCCTTTTGGTCTCACGAATGCACCGGCGGCATTCATGGATCTTATGAACCGAGTGTGCCAACCTATGTTGGACAAGTCGGTAATTGTGTTCATTGACGATATACTAGTCTACTCGAAAAGTATGAACGAATATGAACGTCATTTGCGTGGAGTATTGAAGATGTTACGAAAGGAGAAGTTGTATGCTAAGTTCTCCAAATGCGAATTTTGGCTAAGGGAGGTTCAATTCCTTGGCCACATTGTGAACAAAGACGACATTCAAGTAGATCCGGGGAAGATAGAGACGGTGAAGAGTTGGAGACACCCGACTACGCCTACGGAAGTCCGAAGTTTTCTACGATTGGCCGGTTATTATCGACGGTTTATTCAAGACTTTTCTAAACTCGCTTCTTCACTGACGAAATTGACGGGGAAGAACGCGAGATTTACTTGGGATAATGAGCAAGAAATTGCTTTTCAATTGCTAAAAGAGAAGTTGTGTCAAGCTCCGGTGTTAGTTTTGTCGGAAGGAGTGGAAGACATGACGGTTTATTGTGATGCTTCGCTAAATGGGCTCGGGTGTGTTCTAATGCAAAGAGGTAAAGTCATCGCTTATGCCTCTCGACAAGTAAAGGAACATGAAACGAGATATCCGACTCAGGATCTTGAGTTGGCGGCCGTGATATATGCATTGAAAATTTGGCGCCACTACTTGTATGGTGTCAAGAGTACGATTTATTCGGATCATAAGAGTTTGAAACATCTCTTTAACCAACGAGATTTGAATTATCGTCAACGTAGGTGGATGGATGTGGTAAAAGATTATGATTGTGAAATACTTTATCATCCGAGCAAGACGAATGTGGTCGCGGATGCGTTAAGTCGAAAGTGTCATCACCCAGCGTTACGATTGGGATTGTTACGTATGATTATTACTAACGATTTTCTTGAAAAACTTGGTGTGATTCAAATAGAGGCTTACGTTCACAACAAGCATGCGGAGCGAATTGTGGGGCAATCGGAATTCATTACTATGGGTTCGCGTGGTTTGTTATCTTTTCAAGGAAGGGTGTGGGTGCCTAAGATGGGTGATTACCGGCGGGTGCTACTTGATGAAGCACATAAGTCAAAGTATTCCATTCATGATTTGAGGAAGGATTATTGGTGGCTGGGCATGAAACGTGATGTTGTAAAGTATGTTGAGCAATGCGTCACGTGTTTGCAAGTTAAGGTCGAGCACCAAAAGCCGTATGGTAAGTTACAACCATTGTAAATCCCGAAATGAAAATGGGAGCACATTACCATGGATTTCATCACAAAGTTACCTAAAACGGCGAGAACCCAATTTGATTCGATTTGGGTTATAGTTGATCGATTGACGAAAAGTGCTTTGTTTCTTCCCATTCGGGAAGCGATATCGTCGGAGACATTGGCTAAGTTGTTTATCAAGGAAGTCATCTCGCGACACAGAGTTCCTATATCGATTATTTCGGATCGAGATACTCGTTTTACATCTCGGTTTTAGGAAAAGTTTCATGAAGATATGGGTACACAATTGAAATTGAGCACGGCGTATCATCCTCAAACGGACGGTCAAACCGAACGTACGAATCAAACTATGGAGGATATGTTAAGGGCGTGTATTATTGATTTTGGTGGTAGTTGGGACGAGCACTTACCTTTGGTGGAATTCTAGTACAATAATAGTTATCATACTAGTATCGGGATGCCACCTTATGAGATGCTATATGGTGTCGAACTCCAATTTGTTGGGGTGAAGTGGGTCAAAGGGAAATCGGGAGTACCGATTTGGTTTTGGATACGAATAACAAGATTGATATTATTAGGGATCATTTGAAGAAGGCTCAAGATAGACAAAATTCGTATGCCGATAAACGTAGGTGAACGGTCGAATTTCAATAAGGCGACATGGTAATGCTTAAGGTTTCGCCATGGAAGGGTATTATTCGATTTCGAAAACGGGGAAAGTTAGCTCCTCGGTTTATTGGGCCATTCAAAGTTTTAGCTCGTGTTGGTGAAGTTGCATATCGATTGGAATTACCCGATGAACTTGCAGGGATCCATAACACATTTCATGTTTCCCACCTCCGTAAGTGTCTTGCGGATGATTCTTCATGGATGCCATTAGACGAAATTGAGCTAAACAATAAGTTGGAATATGTTGAAGAGCCGATTGCTATACTTGATGAGAAGGTGAGAATGTTGCGTAACAAGGAGGTGAGAACTTTTAAGGTTCAATGGCGTCGGAGTAAAGGTTCCGAGTTTACATGGGAACCCGAAGAATTCGTGTTGGTTTATCTTCCTTCTTGTCATGCGGCTTGGATCGCGAGGACGCGCTCCGAATTATTTATACATTGAAGTGGGCTGCAGCATAAATACTGATCCATATAGTTTTATTTTATTTGTGTTAGGCCTGCCTTTAATATTGGGCTGTGCTGTTGGGCTAACACATTTAGAGCCTTATAACCTTTCTATTCGGGTTACTACGGTTCGATAATGAAATGTCCCGTTCTTATTGATTAAAAACGTTCCATATTAATTGATTTCGTTGCGAGGTTTTGACCTCTATATGAGACATTTTTCAAAGACTGCATTCATTTTAAAACAAACCATAACCTTTATTTCATAAATAAAGGTTTAAAAAGCTTTACGTAGATTATCAAATAATGATAATCTAAAATATCCTGTTTACACACGACCATTACATAATGGTTTACAATACAAATACGTTACATCGAAATCAGTTTCTTGAATGCAGTTTTTACACAATATCATACAAACATGGACTCCAAATCTTGTCCTTATTTTAGTATGCAACAGCGGAAGTTCTTAGTATTCACCTGAGAATAAACATGCTTTAAACGTCAACAAAAATGTTGGTGAGTTATAGGTTTAACCTATATATATCAAATCGTAACAATAGACCACAAGATTTCATATTTCAATACACATCCCATACATAGAGATAAAAATCATTCATATGGTGAACACCTGGTAACCGACATTAACAAGATGCATATATAAGAATATCCCCATCGTTCTGGGACACCCTTCGGATATGATATAAATTTCGAAGTACTAAAGCATCCGGTACTTTGGACGGGGTTTGTTAGGCTCAATAGATCTATCTTTAGGATTCGCGTCAATTAGAGTGTCTGTTCCCTAATTCTTAGATTACCAGACTTAATAAAAAGGGGCATATTCGATTTCGATAATTCAACCATAGAATGTAGTTTCACGTACTTGTGTCTATTTTGTAAATCATTTATAAAACCTGCATGTATTCTCATCCCAAAAATATTAGATTTTAAAAGTGGGACTATAACTCACTTTCACAGATTTTTACTTCGTCGGGAAGTAAGATGAAATGTCCCGTTCTTATTGATTAAAAACGTTCCATATTAATTGATTTCGTTGCGAGGTTTTGACCTCTATATGAGACGTTTTTCAAAGACTGCATTCATTTTAAAACAAACCATAACCTTTATTTCATCAATAAAGGTTTAAAAAGCTTTACGTAGATTATCAAATAATGATAATCTAAAATATCATGTTTACACACGACCATTACATAATGGTTTACAATACAAATATGTTACAACAAAATAAGTTTCTTGAATGCAGTTTTTACACAATATCATACAAGCATGGACTCCAAATCTCGTCCTTATTTAAGTATGCGACAGCGGAAGCTCTTAATAATCACCTGAGAATAAACATGCTTAAAACGTCAACAAAAAATGTTGGTGAGTTATAGGTTTAACCTATATATATCAAATCATAATAATAGACCACAAGATTTCATATTTCAATACACATCCCATACATAGAGATAAAAATCATTCATATGGTGAACACCTGGTAACCGACATTAACAAGATGCATATATAAGAATATCCCCATCATTCCGGGACACCCTTCGGATATGATATAAATTTCGAAGTACTAAAGCATCCGGTACTTTGGATGGGGTTTGTTAAGCCCAATAGATCTATCTTTAGGATTCGCGTCAATTAGGGTGTCTGTTCCCTAATTCTTAGATTACCAGACTTAATAACAAGGGGCATATTCGATTTCGATAATTCAACCATAGAATGTAGTTTCACGTACTTGTGTCTATTTTGTAAATCATTTATAAAACCTGCATGTATTCTCATCCTAAAAATATTAGATTTTAAAAGTGGGACTATAACTCACTTTCACAGATTTTTACTTCGTCGGGAAGTAAGACTTGGCCACTGATTGATTCACGAACCTATAACAATATATACATATATATCAAAGTATGTTCAAAATATATTTACAACACTTTTAATATATTTTGATGTTTTAAGTTTATTAAGTCAGCTGTCCTCGTTAGTAACCTACAACTAGTTGTCCACAGTTAGATGTACAGAAATAAATCGATAAATATTATCTTGAATCAATCCACGACCCAGTGTATACGTATCTCAGTATTGATCACAACTCAAACTAAATATATTTTGGAATCAACCTCAACCCTGTATAGCTAACTCCAACATTCACATATAGAGTGTCTATGGTTGTTCCGAAATATATATAGATGTGTCGACATGATAGGTCGAAACATTGTATACGTGTCTATGGTATCTCAAGATTACATAATATACAATACAAGTTGATTAAGTTATGGTTGGAATAGATTTGTTACCAATTTTCACGTAGCTAAAATGAGAAAAATTATCCAATCTTGTTTTACCCATAACTTCTTCATTTTAAATCCGTTTTGAGTGAATCAAATTGCTATAGTTTCATATTGAACTCTATTTTATGAATCTAAACAGAAAAAGTATAGGTTTATAGTCGGAAAAATAAGTTACAAGTCGTTTTTGTAAAGGTAGTCATTTCAGTCGAAAGAACGACGTCTAGATGACCATTTTAGAAAACATACTTCCACTTTGAGTTTAACCATAATTTTTGGATATAGTTTTATGTTCATAATAAAAATAATTTTCTCAGAATAACAACTTTTAAATCAAAGTTTATCATAGTTTTTAATTAACTAACCCAAAACAGCCCGCGGTGTTACTACGACGGCGTAAATCCGGTTTTACGGTGTTTTTCGGGTTTCCAGGTTTTAAATCATTAAGTTAGCATATCATATAGATATAGAACATGTGTTTAGTTGATTTTAAAAGTCAAGTTAGAAGGATTAATTTTTGTTTGCGAACAAGTTTAGAATTAACTAAACTATGTTCTAGTGATTACAAGTTTAAACCTTCGAATAAGATAGCTTTATATGTATGAATTGAATGATGTTATGAACATCATTACTACCTTAAGTTCCTTGGATAAACCTACTGGAAAAGAGAAAAATGGATCTAGCTTCAATGGATCCTTGGATGGCTCGAAGTTCTTGAAGCAGAATCATGACACGAAAACAAGTTCAAGTAAGATCATCACTTGAAATAAGATTGTTATAGTTATAGAAATTGAACCAAAGTTTGAATATGATTATTACCTTGTATTAGAATGATAACCTACTGTAAGAAACAAAGATTTCTTGAGGTTGGATGATCACCTTACAAGATTGGAAGTGAGCTAGCAAACTTGAAAGTATTCTTGATTTTATGAAACTAGAACTTTTGGAATTTATGAAGAACACTTAGAACTTGAAGATAGAACTTGAGAGAGATCAATTAGATGAAGAAAATTGAAGAATGAAAGTGTTTGTAGGTGTTTTTGGTCGTTGGTGTATGGATTAGATATAAAGGATATGTAATTTTGTTTTCATGTAAATAAGTCATGAATGATTACTCATATTTTTGTAATTTTATGAGATATTTCATGCTAGTTGCCAAATGATGGTTCCCACATGTGTTAGGTGACTCACATAGGCTACTAAGAGCTGATCATTGGAGTGTATATACCAATAGTACATACATCTAAAAGCTGTGTATTGTACGAGTACGAATACGGGTGCATACGAGTAGAATTGTTGATGAAACTGAACGAGGATGTAATTGTAAGCATTTTTGTTAAGTAGAAGTATTTTGATAAGTGTATTGAAGTCTTTCAAAAGTGTATAAATACATATTAAAACACTACATGTATATACATTTTAACTGAGTCGTTAAGTCATCGTTAGTCGTTACATGTAAGTGTTGTTTTTAAACCTTTAGGTTAACGGTCTTGTTAAATGTTGTTAACCCAATGTTTATAATATCAAATGAGATTTTAAATTATTATATTATCATGATATTATCATGTATGAATATCTCTTAATATGATATATATACATTAAATTTCTTTACAACGATAATCGTTACATATATGTCTCGTTTAAAAATCATTAAGTTAGTAGTCTTGTTTTTACATATGTAGTTCATTGTTAATATACTTAATGATATGTTTACTTATCATAGTATCATGTTAACTATATATATATCCATATATATGTCATCATATAGTTTTTACAAGTTTTAGCGTTCGTGAATCACCGGTCAACTTGGGTGGTCAATTGTCTATATGAAACCTATTTCAATTAATCAAGTCTTAACAAGTTTGATTGCTTAACATGTTGGAAACATTTAATCATATAAATATCAATCTCAGTTAATATATATAAACATGGAAAAGTTCGGGTCACTACAGTACCTACCCGTTAAATAAATTTCGTCCCGAAATTTTAAGCTGTTGAAGGTGTTGACGAATCTTCTGGAAATAGATGCGGGTATTTCTTCTTCATCTGATCTTCACGCTCCCAGGTGAACTCGGGTCCTCTACGAGCATTCCATCGAACCTTAACAATTGGTATCTTGTTTTGCTTAAGTCTTTTAACCTCACGATCCATTATTTCGACGGGTTCTTCGATGAATTGAAGTTTTTCGTTGATTTGGATTTCATCTAACGGAATAGTGAGATCTTCTTTAGCAAAACATTTCTTCAAATTCGAGACGTGGAAAGTGTTATGTACAGCCGCGAGTTGTTGAGGTAATTCTAGTCGGTAAGCTACTGTTCCGACACGATCAATAATCTTGAATGGTCCAATATACCTTGGATTTAATTTCCCTCGTTTACCAAATCGAACAACGCCTTTCCAAGGTGCAACTTTAAGCATGACCATCTCTCCAATTTCAAATTCTATATCTTTTCTTTTAATGTCAGCGTAGCTCTTTTGTCGACTTTGGGCGGTTTTCAACCGTTGTTGAATTTGGATGATCTTCTCGGTAGTTTCTTGTATAATCTCCGGACCCGTAATCTGTCTATCCCCCACTTCACTCCAACAAATCGGAGACCTGCACTTTCTACCATAAAGTGCTTCAAACGGCGCCATCTCAATGCTTGAATGGTAGCTGTTGTTGTAGGAAAATTCTGCTAACGGTAGATGTCGATCCCAACTGTTTCCGAAATCAATAACACATGCTCGTAGCATGTCTTCAAGCGTTTGTATTGTCCTTTCGCTCTGCCCATCAGTTTGTGGATGATAGGCAGTACTCATGTCTAGACGAGTTCCTAATGCTTGCTGTAATGTCTGCCAGAATCTTGAAATAAATCTGCCATCCCTATCAGAGATAATAGAGATTGGTATTCCATGTCTGGAGATGACTTCCTTCAAATACAGTCGTGCTAACTTCTCCATCTTGTCATCTTCTCTTATTGGTAGGAAGTGTGCTGATTTGGTGAGACGATCAACTATTACCCAAATAGTATCAAAACCACTTGCAGTCCTTGGCAATTTAGTGATGAAATCCATGGTAATGTTTTCCCATTTCCATTCCGGGATTTCGGGTTGTTGAAGTAGACCTGATGGTTTCTGATGCTCTGCTTTGACCTTAGAACACGTCAAACATTCTTCTACGTATTTAGCAACATCGGCTTTCATACCCGGCCACCAAAAATGTTTCTTGAGATCCTTGTACATCTTCCCCGTTCCAGGATGTATTGAGTATCTGGTTTTATGAGCTTCTCTAAGTACCATTTCTCTCATATCTCCAAATTTTGGTACCCAAATCCTTTCAGCCCTATACCTGGTTCCGTCTTCCCGAATATTAAGATGCTTCTCCGATCCTTTGGGTATTTCATCCTTTAAATTTCCCTCTTTTAAAACTCCTTGTTGCGCCTCCTTTATTTGAGTAGTAATGTTATTATGAATCATTATATTCATAGATTTTACTCGAATGGGTTCTCTGTCCTTCCTGCTCAAGGCATCGGCTACCACATTTTCCTTCCCCGGGTGGTAACGAATCTCAAAGTCGTAATCATTCAATAATTCAATCCACCTACGCTGCCTCATATTCAGTTGTTTCTGATTAAATATGTGTTGAAGACTTTTGTGGTCGGTATATATAATACTTTTGACCCCATATAAGTAGTGCCTCCAAGTCTTTAATGCAAAAACAACCGCGTCTAATTCCAAATCATGCGTCGTATAATTTTGTTCGTGAATCTTCAATTGTCTAGATGCATAAGCAATCACCTTCGTTCGTTGCATTAATACACAGCCGAGACCTTGCTTTGATGCATCACAATAAATCACAAAATCATCATTCCCTTCAGGCAATGACAATATAGGTGCCGTAGTTAGCTTTTTCTTCAATAACTGAAAGGCTTTCTCTTGTTCATCATTCCATTCAAATTTCTTCCCTTTATGTGTTAATGCAGTCAAGGGTTTTGCTATTCTGGAAAAGTCTTGGATGACCCTTCTGTAGTAACCAGCTAGTCCTAAAAACTGGCGTATGTGTTTTGGAGTTTTCGGGGTTTCCCACTTTTCAACAGTTTCTATCTTTGCCGGATCCACCTTAATACCTTCTTTGTTCACTATGTGACCGAGGAATTGAACTTCTTCCAACCAAAATGCACACTTTGAAAACTTAGCGTACAATTCTTCCTTCCTCAATACTTCTAACACCTTTCTCAAATGTTCACCGTGTTCTTGGTCATTCTTTGAGTAAATAAGTATGTCATCAATGAAAACAATGACAAACTTGTCAAGGTATGGTCCACACACTCGGTTCATAAGGTCCATGAACACAGCTGGTGCATTAGTTAAACCAAACGGCATGACCATAAACTCGTAATGACCGTAACGTGTTCTGAAAGCAGTCTTTGGAATATCATCTTCTTTCACCCGCATTTGATGATACCCGGAACGTAAGTCAATCTTTGACTAAACAGACGAGCCTTGTAGTTGATCAAATAAGTCATCGATTCTCGGTAGTGGGTAGCGGTTCTTGATGGTAAGTTTGTTCAACTCTCGGTAGTCGATACACAACCTGAATGTACCATCTTTCTTCTTGACAAACAAAACAGGAGCTCCCCACGGTGATGTGCTTGGTCGAATGAAACCACGCTCTAAAAGTTCTTGTAATTGGCTTTGTAGTTCTTTCATCTCGCTGGGTGCGAGTCTGTAAGGAGCACGAGCTATTGGTGCAGCTCCTGGTACAAGATCTATTTGAAATTCAACGGATCGATGTGGGGGTAATCCCGGTAATTCTTTCGGAAATACATCGGGAAATTCTTTTGCGATGGGAACATCATTGATGCTCTTTTCTTCAGTTTGTACTTTCTCGACGTGTGCTAGAACAGCATAGCAACCTTTTCTTATTAGTTTTTGTGCCTTCAAATTACTAATAAGATGTAGCTTCGTGTTGCCCTTTTCTCCGTACACCATTAAGGGTTTTCCTTTTTCTCGTATAATGCGAATTGCATTTTTGTAACAAACGATCTCTGCTTTCACTTCTTTCAACCAGTCCATACCGATTATCACATCAAAACTCCCTAACTCTACTGGTATCAAATCAATCTTAAATGTTTCGCTAACCAGTTTAATTTCTCGATTCCGACATATATTATCTGCTGAAATTAATTTACCATTTGCTAATTCGAGTAAAAATTTACTATCCAAAGGCGTCAATGGACAACTTAATTTAGCACAAAAATCTCTACTCATATAGCTTCTATCCGCACCCGAATCAAATAAAACGTAAGCAGATTTATTGTCAATAAGAAACGTACCCGTAACAAGCTCCGGGTCTTCCTGTGCCTCTGCTGCATTAATATTGAAAACTCTTCCGCGGCCTTGTCCATTCGTGTTCTCCTGGTTCGGGCAATTTCTAATAATGTGGCCCGGTTTTCCACATTTATAACAAACTACATTGGCATAACTTGCTCCGACACTACTTGCTCCGCCATTACTCGTTCCGACACCATTTGTTCCTTTCGTTCTGTTAACCCCTGGTCCATAGACATCACACTTCGCCGCGCTATGACCATTTCTTTTACACTTGTTGCAAAATTTGGTGCAGAACCCCGAGTGATACTTTTCACACCTTTGGCATAGCTGCTTCTGATTGTTGTTGTTGTTGCGGTTATTATTATTGTTAAGATGATTGTTGTGGTTGTTGTTGTTGTTGTTGTTGTTGGGCCGTTTGTTGTAGTTGCGATTGATGTTGCGATTGTTAGGATAGTTGTTGCGATTATTGTTATAATTGCTGTTGTTGTTGTATTGGTGATTCTTATCACCGTTTTCCTCCCACTTTCTTTTGACTTGCTTCACATTGGCCTCTTCAGCAGTCTGTTCTTTAATTCTTTCTTCAATCTGGTTCACTAGTTTGTGAGCCATTCTACATGCCTGTTGTATGGAGGCGGGCTCGTGTGAACTTATATCTTCTTGGATTCTTTCCGGTAATCCTTTCACAAACGCGTCGATCTTCTCTTCCTCATCTTCGAATGCTCCCGGACACAATAGGCACAATTCTGTGAATCGTCTTTCGTACGTGGTAATATCAAATCCTTGGGTTCGTAACCCTCTAAGTTCTGTCTTGAGCTTATTGACCTCGGTTCTGGGACGGTACTTCTCGTTCATCAAGTGCTTGAATGCTGACCACGGTAGTGCGTACGCATCGTCTTGTCCCACTTGCTCTAGATAGGTATTCCACCATGTTAACGCAGAACCTGTGAAGGTATGCGTAGCGTACTTCACTTTGTCCTCTTCAGTACACTTACTTATGGAAAACACCGATTCAACCTTCTCGGTCCACCGTTTCAATCCGATCGGTCCTTCGGTTCCATCAAATTCCAAAGGTTTGCAGGCAGTGAATTCTTTGTAGGTGCATCCTACACGATTTCCTGTACTGCTAGATCCAAGGTTATTGTTGGTAGGTAGCGCAGCCTGTACTGCGGCTATGTTTGAAGCTAGAAAAGTACGGAATTCCTCTTCATTCATATTCACGGTGTGTCGAGTAGTCGGTGCCATTTCCTTCAAAATAGTTAAATGGAACAAGTTAATCATACAGAATATTAAGAGTAGTTAATAGTATTTCGTAGCATAATATGAACTCATTTATAAAAGCTTTTTCTTCATATTAGCGTTTTATAAGTTTAAATTCGGGTAGTACCTACCCGTTAAGTTCATACTTAGTAGCTAATATACAATTCAACTACTACAATTCTATATGAAAAACTGATTATAATAATATTTCGCGTTCAAAATTTTATACAATATTTTACAAACTTACAATACCGCTTATTTTACATAAAGCATGAAATATAGCACACAATAACTTTGATACAAGATAGTTGTGAAGATAATTCTAGCTAGTACACAAGTCGTTCAGCAAAGGCAATAAAGACACGTAATTCATACGTCCAGAAACAAGTCATGCATTCTGGTTTTACTAGGACTACTTCCCATCCTTGGTCTTGTGCAACATAACCGTTATGGCCGTTGATAAGACAGCGTGTTGTAACGTCGTCAAAGGGACGAGGGTTACGTAATGTCCAACAGTCCCGTAACAATCTAAAAACCTCATTTCTTACCCCAATTACCGACTCCGTCACTTGTGGGAACGTTTTGTTTAATAGTTGTAGCCCGATGTTCTTGTTCTCACTTTGGTGAGAAGCGAACATTACTAATCCGTAAGCATAACATGCTTCTTTATGTTGCATGTTAGCCGCTTTTTCTAAATCACGAAGTCCAATATTCGGATATATTGAGTCAAAATAATTTCTTAACCCATTGCGTAAAATAGCATTTGGGTTCCCCGCAATATATGCGTCAAAGTAAACACATCGTAACTTATGGGTTTCCCAATGTGATATCCCCCATCTTTCAAACGAAAGTCTCTTATAAACCAAGACATTCTTGGAACGTTCTTCGAATGTCTTACAAACTGATCTCGCCTTAAATAGTTGTGCCGAGGAATTCTGACCGACTCTAGACAAGATTTCATCAATCATGTCTCCGGGTAGGTCTCTTAAAATATTGGGTTGTCTATCCATTTTGCGTTTTTATACTGTAAAATAGACAAGAGTTAGATTCATAAAAAAAATACTTATTAATACAAGCAATTTTTACATATATCATAAAGCATAAGCACACTACATTACATATATTACACCACATGAATACAACTATCTTATTCCGACTCGCTTGTTTCTTCTTCTTCGGTTTTGGTTCGTTTTTCCAAGTTTCTAGGGATATATGATTTTCCCCTAATACGAGCCATCGTTATCCACATTGGTTTAGAAAAACCTGGTGGTTTAGAGGTTCTCGGGTCATTGTTACAACTTAAGGACTTCGGGGGTTGACGATACATATAAAGTTCATCGGGGTTGGAATTAGATTTCTCTATTTTTATGTCCTTTCCCTTATTATTTTCTTTTGCCTTTTTAAATTCAGTTGGGGTAATTTCTATAACATCATCGGAATTCTCGTCGGAATCCGATTCATCGGAGAATTGGTAATCCTCCCAATATTTTGCTTCCTTGGCGGAAACACCATTGACCATAATTAACCTTGGTCGGTTGGTTGAGGATTTTCTTTTACTTAACCGTTTTATTATTTCCCCCACCGGTTCTATTTCTTCATCCGGTTCCGATTCTTCTTCCGGTTCCGATTCTTCTTCCGGTTCCGACTCTTCTTCCGGTTCCTCTTCGGGAACTTGTGAATCAGTCCACGAATCATTCCAATTTACATTTGACTCTTCATTATTATTAGGTGAGTCAATGGGACTTGTTCTAGAGGTAGACATCTATCACATAATATCAAACGCGTTAAGAGATTAATATATCACATAATATTCACATGTTAAAAATATATAGTTTCCAACAAAATTTGTTAAGCAATCATTTTTCAAGTAAACACGGTCGAAGTCCAGACTCACTAATGCATCCTAACAAACTCGATAAGACACACTAATGCAAAATTCTGGTTCTCTAAGACCAACGCTCGGATACCAACTGAAATGTCCCGTTCTTATTGATTAAAAACGTTCCATATTAATTGATTTCGTTGCGAGGTTTTGACCTCTATATGAGACGTTTTTCAAAGACTGCATTCATTTTAAAACAAACCATAACCTTTATTTCATCAATAAAGGTTTAAAAAGCTTTACGTAGATTATCAAATAATGATAATCTAAAATATCATGTTTACACACGACCATTACATAATGGTTTACAATACAAATATGTTACAACAAAATAAGTTTCTTGAATGCAGTTTTTACACAATATCATACAAGCATGGACTCCAAATCTCGTCCTTATTTAAGTATGCGACAGCGGAAGCTCTTAATAATCACCTGAGAATAAACATGCTTAAAACGTCAACAAAAAATGTTGGTGAGTTATAGGTTTAACCTATATATATCAAATCATAATAATAGACCACAAGATTTTATATTTCAATACACATCCCATACATAGAGATAAAAATCATTCATATGGTGAACACCTGGTAACCGACATTAACAAGATGCATATATAAGAATATCCCCATCATTCCGGGACACCCTTCGGATATGATATAAATTTCGAAGTACTAAAGCATCCGGTACTTTGGATGGGGTTTGTTAAGCCCAATAGATCTATCTTTAGGATTCGCGTCAATTAGGGTGTCTGTTCCCTAATTCTTAGATTACCAGACTTAATAACAAGGGGCATATTCGATTTCGATAATTCAACCATAGAATGTAGTTTCACGTACTTGTGTCTATTTTGTAAATCATTTATAAAACCTGCATGTATTCTCATCCCAAAAATATTAGATTTTAAAAGTGGGACTATAACTCACTTTCACAGATTTTTACTTCGTCGGGAAGTAAGACTTGGCCACTGATTGATTCACGAACCTATAACAATATATACATATATATCAAAGTATGTTCAAAATATATTTACAACACTTTTAATATATTTTGATGTTTTAAGTTTATTAAGTCAGCTGTCCTCGTTAGTAACCTACAACTAGTTGTCCACAGTTAGATGTACAGAAATAAATCGATAAATATTATCTTGAATCAATCCACGACCCAGTGTATACGTATCTCAGTATTGATCACAACTCAAACTAAATATATTTTGGAATCAACCTCAACCCTGTATAGCTAACTCCAACATTCACATATAGAGTGTCTATGGTTGTTCCGAAATATATATAGATGTGTCGACATGATAGGTCGAAACATTGTATACGTGTCTATGGTATCTCAAGATTACATAATATACAATACAAGTTGATTAAGTTATGGTTGGAATAGATTTGTTACCAATTTTCACGTAGCTAAAATGAGAAAAATTATCCAATCTTGTTTTACCCATAACTTCTTCATTTTAAATCCGTTTTGAGTGAATCAAATTGCTATAGTTTCATATTGAACTCTATTTTATGAATCTAAACAGAAAAAGTATAGGTTTATAGTCGGAAAAATAAGTTACAAGTCGTTTTTGTAAAGGTAGTCATTTCAGTCGAAAGAACGACGTCTAGATGACCATTTTAGAAAACATACTTCCACTTTGAGTTTAACCATAATTTTTGGATATAGTTTTATGTTCATAATAAAAATAATTTTCTCAGAATAACAACTTTTAAATCAAAGTTTATCATAGTTTTTAATTAACTAACCCAAAACAGCCCGCGGTGTTACTACGACGGCGTAAATCCGGTTTTACGGTGTTTTTCGGGTTTCCAGGTTTTAAATCATTAAGTTAGCATATCATATAGATATAGAACATGTGTTTAGTTGATTTTAAAAGTCAAGTTAGAAGGATTAATTTTTGTTTGCGAACAAGTTTAGAATTAACTAAACTATGTTCTAGTGATTACAAGTTTAAACCTTCGAATAAGATAGCTTTATATGTATGAATTGAATGATGTTATGAACATCATTACTACCTTAAGTTCCTTGGATAAACCTACTGGAAAAGAGGAAAATGGATCTAGCTTCAATGGATCCTTGGATGGCTCGAAGTTCTTGAAGCAGAATCATGACACGAAAACAAGTTCAAGTAAGATCATCACTTGAAATATGATTGTTATAGTTATAGAAATTGAACCAAAGTTTGAATATGATTATTACTTTCTATTAGAATGATAACCTACTGTAAGAAACAAAGATTTCTTGAGGTTGGATGATCACCTTACAAGATTGGAAGTGAGCTAGCAAACTTGAAAGTATTCTTGATTTTATGAAACTAGAACTTTTGGAATTTATGAAGAACACTTAGAACTTGAAGATAGAACTTGAGAGAGATCAATTAGATGAAGAAAATTGAAGAATGAAAGTGTTTGTAGGTGTTTTTGGTCGTTGGTGTATGGATTAGATATAAAGGATATGTAATTTTGTTTTCATGTAAATAAGTCATGAATGATTACTCATATTTTTGTAATTTTATGAGATATTTCATGCTAGTTGCCAAATGATGGTTCCCACATGTGTTAGGTGACTCACATAGGCTACTAAGAGCTGATCATTGGAGTGTATATATCAATAGTACATACATCTAAAAGCTGTGTATTGTACGAGTACGAATACGGGTGCATACGAGTAGAATTGTTGATGAAACTGAACGAGGATGTAATTGTAAGCATTTTTGTTAAGTAGAAGTATTTTGATAAGTGTATTGAAGTCTTTCAAAAGTGTATAAATACATATTAAAACACTACATGTATATACATTTTAACTGAGTCGTTAAGTCATCGTTAGTCGTTACATGTAAGTGTTGTTTTTAAACCTTTAGGTTAACGGTCTTGTTAAATGTTGTTAACCCAATGTTTATAATATCAAATGAGATTTTAAATTATTATATTATCATGATATTATCATGTATGAATATCTCTTAATATGATATATATACATTAAATGTCTTTACAACGATAATCGTTACATATATGTCTCGTTTAAAAATCATTAAGTTAGTAGTCTTGTTTTTACATATGTAGTTCATTGTTAATATACTTAATGATATGTTTACTTATCATAGTATCATGTTAACTATATATATATCCATATATATGTCATCATATAGTTTTTACAAGTTTTAACGTTCGTGAATCACCGGTCAACTTGGGTGGTCAATTGTCTATATGAAACCTATTTCAATTAATCAAGTCTTAACAAGTTTGATTGCTTAACATGTTGGAAACATTTAATCATATAAATATCAATCTCAGTTAATATATATAAACATGGAAAAGTTCGGGTCACTACATAAGACTTGGCCACTGGTTGATTCACGAACCTATAACAATATATACATATTTATCAAAGTATGTTCAAAATATATTTACAACACTTTTAATATATTTTTATGTTTTAATTTTATTAGGTCAGTTGTCCTCGTTAGTGACCTACAACTAGTTGTCCACATTTAGATGTACAGAAATAAATCGATAAATATTATCTTGAATCAATCCACGACCCAGTGTATACGTATCTTAGTATTGATCACAACTCAAACTATATATATTTTGGAATCAACCTCAACCCTGTATAGCTAACTCCAACATTCACATATAGAGTGTCTATGGTTGTTCCGAAATATATATAGATGTGTCGACATGATAGGTCGAAACATTTTATACGTGTCTATGGTATCTCAAGATTACATAATATACAATACAAGTTGATTAAGTTATGGTTGGAATAGATTTGTTACCAATTTTCACGTAGCTAAAATGAGAAAAATTATCCAATCTTGTTTTACCCATAACTTCTTCATTTTAAATCCGTTTTGAGTGAATCAAATTGCTATGGTTTCATATTGAACTCTATTTTATGAATCTAAACAGAAAAAGTATAGGTTTATAGTCGGAAAAATAAGTTACAAGTCATTTTTGTAAAGGTAGTCATTTCAGTCGAAAGAACGACGTCTAGATGACCATTTTAGAAAACATACTTCCACTTTGAGTTTAACCATAATTTTTGGATATAATTTCATGTTCATAATAAAAATCATTTTTCCCAGAATAATAACTTTTAAATCAAAGTTTATCATAGTTTTTAATTAACTAACCCAAAACAGCCCGCGGTGTTACTACGACGGCGTAAATCCGATTTTACGGTGTTTTTCGTGTTTCCAGGTTTTAAATCATTAAGTTAGCATATCATATAGATATAGAACATGTGTTTAGTTGATTTTAAAAGTCAATTTATAAGGATTAACTTTTATTTGCGAACAAGTTTAGAATTAACTAAACTATGTTCTAGTGATTACAAGTTTAAACCTTCGAATAAGATAGCTTTATATGTATGAATAGAATGATGTTATGAACATCATTACTACCTCAAGTTCCTTGGATAAAAATACTGGAAATGAGGAAAATAGATCTAGCTTCAAAGGATCCTTGGATGGCTTGAAAGTTCTTGAAGCAGAATCATGACACGAAAACAATTTCAAGTAAGATTTCCACTCGAAATAAGATTGTTATAGTTATAGAAATTGAATTAAAGTTTGAATATGATTATTACCTTGTATTAGAAAGATAACCTACTATAAGTAACAAAGGTTTCTTGATCTTGGATGATTACTTGGAATGGATTTAGAAAACTTGGAAGTAGACTTGCAATCTTGGAAGTATTCTTGATTTTATGAAACTAGAACTTTTGGAATTTATGAAGAACACTTAGAACTTGAAGATAGAACTTGAGAGAGATCAATTAGATGAAGAAAATTGAAGAATGGAAGTGTTTGTAGGTGTTTTTGGTCGTTGATGTATGGATTAGATATAAAGGATATGTAATTTTATTTTCATGTAAATAAGTCATGAATGATTACTCATATTTTTGTAATTTTATGAGATATTTTATGCTAGTTGCCAAATGATGGTTCCCACATGTGTTAGGTGACTCAAAGGGCTGCTAAGAGCTGATCATTGGAGTGTATATACCAATAGTACATACATCTAAAAGCTGTGTATTGTACGAGTACGAATACGGGTGCATACGAGTAGAATTGTTGATGAAACTGAACGAGGATGTAATTGTAAGCATTTTTGTTAAGTAGAAGTATTTTGATAAGTGTCTTGAAGTCTTTCAAAAGTGTATGAATACATATTAAAACACTACATGTATATACATTTTAACTGAGTCGTTAAGTCATCGTTAGTCGTTACATGTAAATGTTGTTTTGAAACCTTTAGGTTAACGATCTTGTTGAATGTTGTTAACCCATTATTTATTATAACAAATGAGATGTTAAATTGTTATATTATCATGATATTATGATATATAATATATCTTAGTATGATATATATACAGTTAAATGTCGTTACAACGATAATCGTTACATATATGTCTCGTTTCGAAATCATTAAGTTAGTAGTCTTATTTTTACATATGTATTTCATTGTTAATACACTTAATAATATATTTACTTATCATTTAACATAATTAACCAAGTGTATCAATATCTTAATATGATTCATATGTACCTATTAAGACGTTGTTATAACGATAATCGTTATATATATCGTTTTCGAGTTTCTTAAATTAATAGTCTCATTTTTATGTATATAACTCATTGTTAAAATACCTAATAAGATACATACTTATAATAAAATCATGTTTATATATATAACCATATATATGTCATCGTATAGTTTTTACAAGTTTTAACGTTCGTGAATCACCGGTCAACTTGGGTGGTCAATTGTCTATATGAAACCTATTTCAATTAATCAAGTCTTAACAAGTTTGATTGCTTAACATGTTGGAAACAATTAATCATGTAAATAACAATTTCATTTAATATATATATAAACATGGAAAAGTTCGGGTCACTACAGTACCTACCCGTTAAATAAATTTCGTCCCGAAATTTTAAGCAGTTGGAGGTGTTGACGTATCTTCTGGAAATAAATGCGGGTATTTCTTCTTCATCTGATCTTCACGCTCCCAGGTGAACTCGAGTCCTCTACGAGCATTCCATCGAACCTTAACAATCGGTATCTTGTTTTGTTTAAGTCTCTTAACCTCACGATCCATTATTTCGACGGGTTCTTCAATGAATTGAAGTTTTTCATTAATTTGGATTTCGTCCAACGGAATAGTGAGATCTTCTTTAGCAAAACATTTCTTCAAATTTGAGACGTGGAAAGTGTTATGTACAGCCGCGAGTTGTTGAGGTAGCTCCAGTTGGTAAGCTACTGGTCCGACACGATCTATAATCTTGAATGGTCCAATGTACCTTGGATTTAGTTTCCCCCATTTAGCAAATCGAACAACGCCTTTTCGAGGTGAAACCTTAAGCATGACCATTTCTCCAATTTCAAACTCTATATCTTTTCTTTTACTGTCCGCGTAGCTCTTTTGTCGACTCTGGGCGTTTTCAATCTTTGTTGAATTTGGATGATTTTCTCGGTAGTTTCTTGTATTATCTCCGGACCCGTAATCTGTCTATCCCCCACTTCACTCGAACAAATCGGAGACCTGCACGTTCTACCATAAAGTGCTTCAAACGGCACCATCTCAATGCTTGAATGGTAGCTATTGTTGTAGGAAAATTCTGCTAATTGTAGATGTCGATCCCAACTGTTTCCAAAATCAATAACACATGCTCGTAGCATGTCTTCAAGCATTTGTATCGTCCTTTCGCTCTGCCCATCAGTTTGTGGATGATAGGCAGTACTCATGTCTAGACGAGTTCCTAATGCTTGCTGTAATGTCTGCCAGAATCTTGAAATAAATCTGCCATCCCTATCAGAGATAATAGAGATTGGTATTCCATGTCTGGAGACGACTTCCTTCAAATACAGTCGTGCTAACTTCTCCATCTTGTCATCTTCTCTTATTGGCAGGAAGTGTGCTGATTTGGTGAGACGATCAACTATTACCTAAATAGTATCAAAACTGAAATGTCCCGTTCTTATTGTTTAAAAACGTTCCATATTAATTGATTTCGTTGCGAGGTTTTGTGAGACGTTTTTCAAAGACTGCATTCATTTTAAAACAAACCATAACCTTTATTTCATCAATAAAGGTTTAAAAAGCTTTACGTAGATTATCAAATAATGATAATCTAAAATATCCTGTTTACACACGACCATTACATAATGGTTTACAATACAAATATGTTTCAACAAAATAAGTTTCTTGAATGCAGTTTTTACACAATATCATACAAGCATGGACTCCAAATCTCGTCCTTATTTAAGTATGCGACAGCGGAAGCTCTTAATAATCACCTGAGAATAAACATGCTTAAAACGTCAACAAAAATGTTGGTGAGTTATAGGTTTAACCTATATATATCAAATCATAATAATAGACCACAAGATTTCATATTTCAATACACATCCCATACATAGAGATAGAATATCCCCATCATTTCAGGACACCCTTCGGATATGATATAAATTTCAAAGTACTAAAGCATCCGGTACTTTGGATGGGGCTTGTTGGGCCCGATAGATCTATCTTTAGGATTCGCGTCAATTAGGGTGTCTGTTCCCTAATTCTTAGATTACCAGACTTAATAAAAATGGGCATATTCGATTTCGATAATTCAACCATAGAATGTAGTTTCACGTACTTGTGTCTATTTTGTAAATCATTTATAAAACCTGCATGTATTCTCATCCCAAAAATATTAGATTTTAAAAGTGGGACTATAACTCACTTTCACAGATTTTTACTTCGCCGGGAAGTAAGACTTGGCCACTGGTTGATTCACGAACCTATAACAATATATACATATATATCAAAGTATGTTCAAAATATATTTACAACACTTTTAATATATTTTGATGTTTTAAGTTTATTAAGTCAGCTGTCCTCGTTAGTAACCTACAACTAGTTGTCCACAGTTAGATGTACAGAAATAAATCGATAAATATTATCTTGAATCAATCCACGACCCAATGTATACGTATCTCAGTATTGATCACAACTCAAACTATATATATTTTGGAATCAACCTCAACCCTGTATAGCTAACTCCAACATTCACATATAGAGTGTCTATGGTTGTTCCGAAATATATATAGATGTGTCGACATGATAGGTCGAAACATTGTATACGTGTCTATGGTATCTCAAGATTACATAATATACAATACAAGTTGATTAAGTTATGGTTGGAATAGATTTGTTACCAATTTTCACGTAGCTAAAATGAGAAAAATTATCCAATCTTGTTTTACCCATAACTTCTTCATTTTAAATTCGTTTTGAGTGAATAAAATTGATATGGTTTCATATTGAACTCTATTTTATGAATCTAAACATAAAAAGTATAGGTTTATAGTCGGAAAAATAAGTTACAGGTCATTTTTGTAAAGGTAGTCATTTCAGTCGAAAGAACGACGTCTAGATGACCATTTTAGAAAACATACTTCCACTTTGAGTTTAACCATAATTTTTGGATATAGTTTCATGTTCATAATAAAAATCATTTTCTCAGAATAAAAACTTTTAAATCAAAGTTTATCATATTTTTTAATTAACTAACCCAAAACAGCCCGCGGTGTTACTACGACGGCGTAAATCCGGTTTTACGGTGTTTTTCGTGTTTCCAGGTTTTAAATCATTAAGTTATCATATCATATAGATATAGAACATGTATTTAGTTGATTTTAAAAGTCAAGTTAGAAGGATTAACTTTTGTTTGCGAACAAGTTTAGAATTAACTAAACTATGTTCTAGTGATTACAAGTTTAAACCTTCGAATAAGATAGCTTTATATGTATGAATAGAATGATGTTATAAACATCATTACTACCTCAATTTCCTTGGATAAACCTACTGGAAATGAGAAAAATAGATCTAGCTTTAAAGGATCCTTGGATGGCTTGAAAGTTCTTGAAGCAGAATCATGACACGAAAACAATTTCAAGTAAGATTTCCACTCGAAATAAGATTGTTATAGTTATAGAAATTGAATTAAAGTTTGAATATTATTATTACCTTATATTATAAAGATAACCTACTGTAAGTAACAAAGGTTTCTTGAGGTTGGATGATCACCTTACAAGATTGGAAGTGAGCTAGCAAACTTGAAAGTATTCTTGATTTTATGTAACTAGAACTTGTAGAATATATGAAGAACACTTAGAACTTGAAGATAGAACTTGAGAGAGATCAATTAGATGAATAAAATTGAAGAATGAAAGTGTTTGTAGGTGTTTTTGGTCATTGGTGTATGGATTAGATATAAAGGATATGTAATTTTGTTTTCATGTAAATAAGTCATGAATGATTACTCATATTTTTGTAATTTTATGAGATATTTCATGCTAGTTGCCAAATGATGGTTCCCACATGTGTTAGGTGACTCACATGGGCTGCTAAGAGCTGGTCATTGGAGTGTATATACCAATAGCACATACATATAAAAGCTGTGTATTGTACGAGTACAAATACGGGTGCATACGAGTAGAATTGTTGATGAAACTGAACGAGGATGTAATTGTAAGAATTTTTGTTAAGTAGAAGTATTTTGATAAGTGTATTGAAGTCTTTCAAAAGTGTAAAAATAAATATTAAAACACTACATGTATATACATTTTAACTGAGTTGTTAAGTCATCGTTAGTCGTTACATGTAAGTGTTGTTTTGAAACCTTTAGGTTAACGATCTTGTTAAATGTTGTTAACCCAATGTTTATAATATCAAATGAGATTTTAAATTATTATATTATCATGATATTATCATGTATGAATATCTCTTAATATGATATATATACATTAAATGTCTTTACAACGATAATCGTTACATATATGTCTCGTTTAAAAATCATTAAGTTAGTAGTCTTGTTTTTACATATGTAGTTCATTGTTAATATACTTAATGATATGTTTACTTATCATAGTATCATGTTAACTATATATATATCCGTATATATGTCATCATATAGTTTTTACAAGTTTTAACGTTCGTGAATCACCGGTCAACTTGGGTGGTTAATTGTCTATATGAAACATATTTCAATTAATCAAGTCTTAACAAGTTTGATTGCTTAACATGTTGGAAACATTTAATCATGTAAATATCATTCTCAATTAATATATATAAACATGGAAAAGTTCGGGTCACTACAGTACCTACCCGTTAAATAAATTTCGTCCCGAAATTTTAAGCTGTTGGAGATGTTGACGAATCTTCTGGAAATAGATGCGGGTATTTCTTCTTCATCTAATCTTCACACTCCCAGGTGAACTCGGGTCCTCTACGAGCATTCCATCGAACCTTAACAATTGGTATCTTGTTTTGCTTAAGTCTTTTAACCTCACAATCCATTATTTCGACGGGTTCTTCGATGAATTGAAGTTTTTCGTTGATTTGAATTTCATCTAACGGAATAGTGAGATCTTCTTTAGCAAAACATTTCTTCAAATTCGAGACGTGGAAAGTGTTATGTACAGCCGCGAGTTGTTGAGGTAACTCAAGTCGGTAAGCTACTGGTCCGACACGATCAATAATCTTGAATGGTCCAATATACCTTGGATTTAATTTCCCTCGTTTACCAAATCGAACAACGCCTTTCCAAGGTGCAACTTTAAGCATGACCATCTCTCCAATTTCAAATTCTATATCTTTTCTTTTAATGTCAGCGTAGCTCTTTTGTCGACTTTGGGCGGTTTTCAACCGTTGTTGAATTTGGATGATCTTCTCGGTAGTTTCTTGTATAATCTCCGGACTCGTAATCTGTCTATCCCCCACTTCACTCCAACAAATCGGAGACCTGCACTTTCTACCATAAAGTGCTTCAAACGGCGCCATCTCAATGCTTGAATGGTAGCTGTTGTTGTAGGAAAATTCTGCTAACGGTAGATGTCGATCCCAACTGTTTATGAAATCAATAACACATGATCGTAGCATGTCTTCAAGCATTTGTATCGTCCTTTCGCTCTGCCCATCAGTTTGTGGATGATAGGCAGTACTCATGTCTAGACGAGTTCCTAATGCTTGCTGTAATGTCTGCCAGAATCTTGAAATAAATCTGCCATCCCTATCAGAAATAATAGAGATTGGTATTCCATGTCTGGAGATGACTTCCTTCAAATACAGTTGTGCTAACTTCTCCATCTAGTCATCTTCTCTTATTGGCAGGAAGTGTGCTGATTTGGTGAGACGATCAACTATTACCCAAATAGTATCAAAACCACTTGCAGTCCTTGGCAATTTAGTGATGAAATCCATGGTAATGTTTTCCCATTTCCATTCCGGTATTTCGGGTTGTTGAAGTAGACCTGATGGTTTCTGATGCTCAGCTTTGACCTTAGAACATGTCAAACATTCTCCTACGTATTTAGCAACATCGGCTTTCATACCCGGCCACCAAAAATGTTTCTTGAGATCCTTGTACATCTTCCCCGTTCCAGGATGTATTAAGTATCTGGTTTTATGAGCCTCTCTAAGTACCATTTCTCTCATATCTCCAAATTTTGGTACCCAAATCCTTTCAGCCCTATACCGGGTTCCGTCTTCCCGAATATTAAGATGCTTCTCCTATCCTTAGGGTATTTCATCCTTTAAATTTCCCTCTTTTAAAAATCCTTGTTGTGCCTCCTTTATTTGAGTAGTAAGGTTATTATGAATCATTATATTCATAGATTTTACTCGAATGGGTTCTCTGTCCTTCCTGCTCAAGGCATCGGCTACCACATTTGCCTTTCCCGGGTGGTAACGAATCTCAAAGTCGTAATCATTCAATAATTCAATCCACCTACGCTGCCTCATATTCAGTTGTTTCTGATTAAATATGTGTTGAAGACTTTTGTGGTCGGTATATATAATACTTTTGACCCCATATAAGTAGTGCCTCCAAGTCTTTAATGCAAAAACAACCGCGCCTAATTCCAAATCATGCGTCGTATAATTTTGTTCGTGAATCTTTAATTGTCTAGACGCATAAGCAATCACCTTCGTTCATTGCATTAATACACAACCGAGACCTTGCTTTGATGCATCACAATAAATCACAAAATCATGATTCCCTTCAGGCAATGACAATATAGGTGCCGTAGTTAGCTTTTTTTTCAATAACTGAAACGCTTTCTCTTGTTCATCATTCCATTCAAATTTCTTCCCTTTATGCGTTAATGCAGTCAAGGGTTTTGCTATTCTGGAAAAGTCTTGGATGAACCTTCTGTAGTAACCAGCTAGTCCTAAAAACTGGTGTATGTGTTACGGAGTTTTCGGGGTTTCCCACTTTTCAACAGTTTCTATCTTTGCCGGATCCACCTTAATACCTTCTTTGTTCACTATGTGACCGAGGAATTGAACTTCTTCCAACCAAAATGCACACTTTGAAAACTTAGCGTACAATTCTTCCTTCCTCAATACTTCTAACACCTTTCTCCAATGTTCACCGTGTTCTTGGTCATTCTTTGAGTAAATAAGTATGTCATCAATGAAAACAATAACAAACTTGTCAAGGTATGGTCCACACACTCGGTTCATAAGGTCCATGAACACAGCTGGTGCATTAGTTAAACTAAACGGCATAACTATAAACTCGTAATGACCGTAACGTGTTCTGAAAGCAGTCTTTGGAATATCATCTTCTTTCACCCGCATTTGATGATACCCGGAACGTAAGTCAATCTTTGAATAAACAGACGAGCCTTGTAGTTGATCAAATAAGTCGTCGATTCTCGGTAGTGGGTAGCGGTTCTTGATGGTAAGTTTGTTCAACTCTCGGTAGTCGATACACAACCTGAATGTACCATCTTTCTTCTTGACAAACAAAACAGGAGCTCCCCACGGTGATGTGCTTGGTCGAATGAAACCACGCTCTAAAAGTTCTTGTAATTGGCTTTGCAGTTCTTTCATCTCGCTGGGTGCGAGTCTGTAAGAAGCACGAGCTATTGGTGCAGCTCCTGGTACAAGATCTATTTGAAATTCAACGGATCGATATGGGGGTAATCCCGGTAATTCTTTCGGAAATACATCGGGAAATTCTTTTGTAATGGGAACATCATTGATGCTCTTTTCTTCAGTTTGTACTTTCTCGACGTGTGCTAGAACAGCATAGCAACCTTTTCTTATTAGTTTTTGTACCTTCAAATTACTAATAAGATGTAGCTTCGTGTTGCCCTTTTCTCCGTACACCATTAAGGGTTTTCCTTTTTCTCGTATAATGCGAATTGCATTTTTGTAACAAACAATCTCTTCTTTCACTTCTTTCAACTAGTCCATACCGATTATCACATCAAAACTCCCTAACTCTACTGGTATCAAATCAATCTTAAATGTTTCGCTAACCAGTTTAATTTCTCGATTCTGACATATATTATCTGCTGAAATTAATTTACCATTTGCTAATTCAAGTAAAAATTTACTATCCAAAGGCGTCAATGGACAACTTAATTTAGCACAAAAATCTCTACTCATATAGCTTCTATCCGCACCCGAATCAAATAAAATGTAAGCAGATTTATTGTCAATAAGAAACGTACCCGTAACAAGCTCTGGGTCTTCCTGTGCCTCTGCCTCATTAATATTGAAAACTCTTCCGCGGCCTTGTCCATTCGTGTTCTCCTGGTTCGGGCAATTTCTTATAATGTGGCCCAGTTTTCCACATTTATAACAAACTACATTGGCATAACTTGCTCCGACACTACTTGCTTCGCCATTACTCGTTCCGACACCATTTGTTCCTTTCGTTCTATTAACCCCTGGTCCGTAGACCTCACACTTCGCCGCGCTATGACCATTTTTTTTACACTTGTTGTAAAATTTGGTGCAGAACCCTGAGTGATACTTTTCACACCTTTGGCATAGCTGCTTCTGATTGTTGTTGTTGTTGCGGTTATTATTGTTGTTGGGATGATTGTTGTAGTTGCTGTTGTTGTTGTTGTTGTTGGGCCGTTTGTTGTAGTTGCGATTGTTGGGATAATTGTTGCGATTATTGTTGTAATTGCTGTTGTTGTTGTATTGGTGATTCTTATCACCGTTTTCCTCCCACTTTCTTTTGACTTGCTTCACATTGGCCTCTTCAGCAGTCTGTTCTTTAATTCTTTCTTCAATCTGGTTCACTAGTTTGTGAGCCATTCTACATGCCTGTTGTATGGAGGCGGGCTCGTGTGAACTTATATCTTCTTGGATTCTTTCCAGTAATCCTTTCACAAACGCGTCGATCTTCTCTTCCTCATCTTCGAATGCTCCCGGACACAATAGGCACAATTCTGTGAATCGTCTTTCATACGTGGTAATATCAAATCCTTGGGTTCGTAACCCTCTAAGTTCTGTCTTGAGCTTATTGACCTTGGTTCTGGGACGGTACTTCTCGTTCATCAAGTGCTTGAATGCTGACCACGGTAGTGCGTACGCATCGTCTTGTACCACTTGCTCTAGATAGGTATTCCACCATGTTAACGCAAAACCTGTGAAGGTATGCGTAGCGTACTTCACTTTGTCCTCTTCAGTACACTTACTTATGGCAAACTCCGATTCGACCATCTCGGTCCACCGTTTCAATCCGATCGGTCCTTCGGTTCCATCAAATTCCAAAGGTTTGCAGGCAGTGAATTCTTTGTAGGTGCATCCTACACGATTTCCTGTACTGCTAGATCCAAGGTTATTGTTGGTATGTAGCGCAGCCTGTACCGAGGCTATGTTTGAAGCTAGAAAAGTACGGAATTCCTCTTCATTCAAATTCACGATGTGTCGAGTAGTCGGTGCCATTTCCTTCAAAATAGTCAAATGGAACAAGTTAATCATACAAAATATTAAGAGTAGTTAATAGTATTTCGTAGCATAATATGAACTCATTTATAAAAGCTTTTTCTTCATATTAGCGTTTTATAAGTTTAAATTCGGGTAGTACCTACCCGTTAAGTTCATACTTAGTAGCTAATATACAATTCAACTACTACAATTCTATATGAGAAACTGATTATAATAATATTTCGCGTTCAAACTTTTACACAATATTTTACAAACTTACAATACCGCTTATTTTACATATAGCATGAAATATAGCACACAATAAATTTGATACAAGATGGTTGTGAAGATAATTCTAGCTAGTACACAAGTCGTTCAGCAAAGGCAATAAAGACACGTAATTCATACGTCCAGAAACAAGTCATGCATTCTGATTTTACTAGGATTACTTCCCATCCTTGGTCTTGTGGAACATAACCATTATGGCCTTTGATAAGACAGCGTGTTGTAACGTCGTCAAAGGGACGAGGGTTACGTAATGTCCAACAGCCCCGTAACAATCTAAAAACCTCATTTCTTACCCCAATTACCGACTCCGTCACTTATGGGAACGTTTTGTTTAATAGTTGTAGCCCGATGTTCTTGTTCTCACTTTGGTGAGATGCGAACATTACTAATCCGTAAGCATAACATGCTTCTTTATGTTGCATGTTAGCCGCTTTTTCTAAATCACGAAGTCCAATATTCGGATATATTGAGTCAAAATAATTTCTTAACCCATTGCGTAAAATAGCATTTGGGTTCCCTGCAATATATGCGTCAAAGTAAACACATCGTAACTTATGGATTTCCCAATGTGATATCCCCCATCTTTCGAACGAAAGCCTTTTATAAACTAAGGCATTCTTGGAACGTTCTTCGAATGTCTTACAAACTGATCTCGCCTTAAATAGTTGTGCCGAAGAATTCTGACCGACTCTAGAAAAGATTTCATCAATCATGTCTCCGGGTAGGTCTCTTAAAATATTGGGTTGTCTATCCATTTTGTGTTTTTATTCTGTAAAATAGACAAGAGTTAGATTCATAAAAAAAATACTTATTAATACAAGCAATTTTTACATATATCATAAAGCATAAGCACACTATATTACATATATTACACCACACGAATACAACTATCTTATTCCGACTCGCTTGTTTCTTCTTCTTCGGTTTTGGTTCGTTTTGCCAAGTTTCTAGGGATATATGATGTTCCCCTAATACGAGCCGTCGTTTTCCACATTGGTTTAGAAAAACCTGGTGGTTTAGAGGTTCCTGGGTCATTGTTACAACTTAAGGGCTTCGGAGGTTGACGATACATATAAAGTTCATCGGGGTTGGAATTAGATTTCTCTATTTTTATGCCCTTTCCCTTATTATTTTATTTTGCCTTTTTAAATTCAGTTGGGGTAATTTCTATAACATCATCGGAATTCTTGTCGGAATCCGATTCAACGGAGAATTGGTAATCCTCCCAATATTTTGCTTCCTTGGCGGAAACACCATTGACTATAATTAACCTTGGTCGGTTGGTTGAGGATTTTCTTTTACTTAACCGTTTTATTATTTCCCCCACCGGTTCTATTTCCTCCTCCGGTTCCTCCTCTTCCGGTTCTGATTCTTCTTCCGGTTCCGACTCTTCTTCCGGTTCCTCTTCTGGAACTTGTGAATCAGTCCACGAATCATTCCAATTTACATTTGACTCTTCATTATTATTAGGTGAGTCAATGGGACTTGTTCTAGAGGTAGACATCTATCACATAATATCAAACGCGTTAAGAGATTAATATATCACATAATATTCACATGTTAAAAATATATAGTTTCCAACAAAATTTGTTAAGCAATCATTTTTCAAGTAAACACGGTCGAAGTCCAGAGTCACTAATGCATCCTAACAAACTCGATAAGACACACTAATGCAAAATTCTGGTTCTCTAAGACCAACGCTCGGATACCAACTGAAATGTCCCGTTCTTATTGATTAAAAACGTTCCATATTAATTGATTTCGTTGCGAGGTTTTGACCTCTATATGAGACGTTTTTCAAAGACTGCATTCATTTTAAAACAAACCATAACCTTTATTTCATCAATAAATGTTTAAAAAGCTTTACGTAGATTATCAAATAATGATAATCTAAAATATCCTGTTTACACACGACCATTACATAATGGTTTACAGTACAAATATGTTACAACAAAATAAGTTTCTTGAATGCAGTTTTTACACAATATCATACAAGCATGAACTCCAAATCTCGTCCTTATTTAAGTATGCGACAGCGGAAGCTCTAAATAATCACCTGAGAATAAACATGCTTAAAACGTCAACAAAAATGTTGGTGAGTTATAGGTTTAACCTATATATATCAAATCATAATAATAGACCACAAGATTTCATATTTCAATACACATCCCATACATAGAGATAAAAATCATTCATATGGTGAACACCTGGTAACCGACATTAACAAGATGCATATATAAGAATATCCCTATCATTCCGGGACACCCTTCGGATATGATATAAATTTCAAAGTACTAAAGCATCCGGTACTTTGGATGGGGCTTGTTGGGCCCGATCGATCTATCTTTAAGATTCGCGTCAATTAGGGTGTCTGTTCCCTAATTCTTAGATTACCAGACTTAATAAAAAGGGACATATTCGATTTCGATAATTCAACCATAGAATGTAGTTTCACGTACTTGTGTCTTTTTTGTAAATCATTTATAAAACCTGCATGTATTCTCATCCCAAAAATATTAGATTTTAAAAGTGGGACTATAACTCACTTTCACAGATTTTTACTTCGTCGGGAAGTAAGACTTGGCCACTGATTGATTCACGAACCTATAACAATATATACATATATATCTAAGTATGTTCAAAATATATTTACAACACTTTTAATATATTTTGATGTTTTAAGTTTATTAAGTCAGCTGTCCTCGTTAGTAACCTACAACTAGTTGTCCACAGTTAGATGTATAGAAATAAATCGATAAATATTATCTTGAATCAATCCACGACCCAGTGTATACGTATCTCAGTATTGATCACAACTCAAACTATATATATTTTGGAATCAACCTCAATCCTGTATAGCTAACTCCAACATTCACATATAGAGTGTCTATGGTTGTTCCGAAATATATATAGATGTGTCGACATGATAGGTAGAAACATTGTATATGTGTCTATGGTATCTCAAGATTACATAATATACAATACAAGTTGATTAAGTTATGGTTGGAATAGATTTGTTACCAATTTTCACGTAGCTAAAATGAGAAAAATTATCCAATCTTGTTTTACCCATAACTTCTTCATTTTAAATCCGTTTTGAGTGAATCAAATTGCTATGGTTTCATATTGAACTCTATTTTATGAATCTAAACTGAAAAAGTATAGGTTTATAGTCAGAAAAATAAGTTACAAGTCGTTTTTGTAAAGGTAGTCATTTCAGTCGAAAGAACGACGTCTAGATGACCATTTTAGAAAACATACTTCCACTTTGAGTTTAACCATAATTTTTGGATATAGTTTCATGTTCATAATAAAAATCATTTTCTCAGAATAACAACTTTTAAATCAAATTTTATCATAGTTTTTAATTAACTAACCCAAAACAGCCCGCGGTGTTACTACGACGGCGTAAATCCGGTTTTACGGTGTTTTTCGTGTTTCCAGGTTTTAAATCATTAGGTTAGCATATCATATAGATATAGAACATGTGTTTAGTTGATTTTAAAAGTCAAGTTAGAAGTATTAACTTTTGTTTGCGAACAAGTTTAGAATTAACTAAACTATGTTCTAGTGATTACAAGTTTAAACCTTCGAATAAGATAGCTTTATATGTATGAATCGAATGATGTTATGAACATCATTACTACCTTAAGTTCCTTGGATAAACCTACTGGAAAAGAGAAAAATGGATCTAGCTTCAACGGATCCTTGGATGGCTCGAAGTTCTTGAAGCAGAATCATGACACGAAAACAAGTTCAAGTAAGATCATCATTTGAAATAAGATTGTTATAGTTATATAAATTGAACCAAAGTTTGAATATGATTATTACCTTGTATTAGAATGATAACCTACTGTAAGAAACAAAGATTTCTTGAGGTTGGATGATCACCTTACAAGATTGGAAGTGAGCTAGCAAACTTGAAAGTATTCTTGATTTTATGTAACTGGAACTTGTAGAATATATGAAGAACACTTAGAACTTGAAGATAGAACTTGAGAGAGATCAATTAGATGAAGAAAATTGAAGAATGAAAGTGTTTGTAGGTGTTTTTGGTCGTTGGTGTATGGATTAGATATAAAGGATATGTAATTTTGTTTTCATGTAAATAAGTCATGAATGATTACTCATATTTTTGTAATTTTATGAGATATTTCATGCTAGTTGCCAAATGATGGTTTCCACATGTGTTAGGTGACTCACATGGGCTGCTAAGAGCTGATAATTGGAGTGTATATACCAATAGTACATACATCTAAAAGCTGTGTATTGTACGAGTACAAATACGGGTGCATACGAGTAGAATTATTGATGAAATTGAACGAGGATGTAATTGTAAGAATTTTTGTTAAGTAGAAGTATTTTGATAAGTGTATTGAAGTCTTTCAAAAGTGTATAAATACATATTAAAACACTACATGTATATACATTTTAACTGAGTCGTTAAGTCATCGTTAGTCGTTACATGTAAGTGTTGTTTTGAAACCTTTAGGTTAACGATCTTGTTAAATGTTGTTAACCCAATGTTTATAATATCAAATGAGATTTTAAAATATTATATTATCATGATATTATCATGTATGAATATCTCTTAATATGATATATATACATTAAATGTCTTTACAACGATAATCGTTACATATATGTCTCGTTTAAAAATCATTAAGTTAGTAGTCTTGTTTTTACATATGTAGTTCATTGTTAATATACTTAATGATATGTTTACTTATCATAGTATCATTTTAACTATATATATATCCATATATATGTCATCATATAGTTTTTACAAGTTTTAACGTTCGTGAATCACCGGTCAACTTGGGTGGTCAATTGTCTATATGAAACATATTTCAATTAATCAAGTCTTAACAAGTTTGATTGCTTAACATGTTGGAAACATTTAATCATGTAAATATCAATCTCAATTAATATATATAAACATGGAAAAGTTCGGGTCACTACAAAAACCACTTGCAGTCCTTGGCAATTTAGTGATGAAATCCATGGTAATGTTTTCCCATTTCCATTTCGGGATTTCGGGTTGTTGAAGTAGACCTGATGGTTTTTGATGCTCAGCTTTGACCTTAGAACACGTCAAACATTCTCCTACATATTTAGCAATATCGGCTTTCATACCTGGCCACCAAAAATGTTTCTTAAGATCCTTGTACATCTTCCCCGTTCCAGGATGTATTGAGTATCTGGTTTTATGAGCTTCTCTAAGTACCATTTCTCTCATATCTCCAAATTTTGGTACCTAAATTCTTTCAGCCCTATACCGGGTTCCGTCTTCCCGAATATTAAGATTCTTCTCCGATCCTTTGGGTATTTCATCCTTTAAATTTCCCTCTTTTAAAACTCCTTGTTGCGCCTCCTTTATTTGAGTAGTAAGGTTAGTGTGAATCATTATATTCATAGATTTTACTCGAATGGGTTCTCTGTCCTTTCTGCTCAAGGCGTCGGCTACCACATTTGCCTTCCCCGGGTGGTAATGAATCTCAAAGTCGTAATCATTCAACAATTCAATCCACCTACGCTGCCTCATATTCAGTTGTTTTTGATTAAATATGAGTTGAAGACTTTTGTGGTCGGTATATATAATACTTTTGACCCCATATAAGTAGTGCCTCCAAGTCTTTAATGCAAAACAACCGCGCCTAATTCCAAATCATGCGTCGTATAATTTTGCTCGTGAATCTTCAATTTTCTAGACGCATAAGCAATTACCTTCGTTCGTTGCATTAATACACAACCGAGACCTTGCTTTGAGGCATCACAATATATCACAAAATCATCATTCCCTTCAGGCAATGACAATATAGGTGCTGTAGTTAGCTTTTTCTTCAATAACTGAAACGACTTCTCTTGTTCATCCTTCCATTTAAATTTCTTCCCTTTATGCGTTAATGCAGTCAAGGGTTTTGCTATTTTGGAGAAATCTTGGATGAATCTTATGTAGTAACCAGCCAATCCTAAAAATTGACGTATATGCTTCGTAGTTTTTGGGGTTTCCCACTTTTCAACAGTTTCTATCTTTGCCGGATCCACCTTAATACCTTATTTGTTCACTATGTGACCGAGGAATTGAACTTCTTCCAACCAAAATGCACACTTTGAAAATTTAGCGTACAATTCTTCCTTCCTCAATACTTCTAACACCTTTCTCAAATGTTCACCGTGTTCTTGGTCATTCTTTGAGTAAATAAGTATGTCATCAATGAAAACAATGACAAACTTGTCAGGGTATGGTCCACACACTCGGTTCATAAGGTCCATGAACACAGCTGGTGCATTAGTTAAACCAAACGGCATGACCATAAACTCGTAATGACCGTAACGTGTTCTGAAAGCAGTCTTTGGAATATCATCTTCTTTCACCCGCATTTGATGATGCCCGGAACGTAAGTCAATCTTTGAATAAACAGACGAGCCTTGTAGTTGATCAAATAAGTCGTCGATTCTCGGTAGTGGGTAGCGGTTCTTGATGGTAAGTTTGTTCAACTCTCGGTAGTCGATACACAACCTGAATGTACCATCTTTCTTCTTGACAAACAAAACAGGAGCTCCCCACGGTGATGTGCTTGGTCGAATGAAACCACGCTCTAAAAGTTCTTGTAATTGGCTTTGCAGTTCTTTCATCTCGCTGGGTGCGAGTCTGTAAGGAGCACGAGCTATTGGTGTAGCTCCTGGTATAAGATCTATTTGAAATTCAACGGATCGATGTGGGGGTAATCCCGGTAATTCTTTCGGAAATACATCGGGAAATTCTTTTGCGACGGGAACATCATTGATGCTCTTTTCTTCAGTTTGTACTTTCTTGACGTGTGCTAGAACAGCATAGCAACCTTTTCTTATTAGTTTTTGTGCCTTCAAATTACTAATAAGATGTAGCTTCGTGTTGCCCTTTTCTCCGTACACCATTAAGGGTTTTCCCTTTTCTCGTATAATGCGAATTGCATTTTTGTAACAAACGATCTCTGCTTTCACTTCTTTCAACCAGACCATACCGATTATCACATCAAAACTCCCTAACTCTACTGGTATCAAGTCAATCTTAAATATTTCGCTACCCAGTTTAATTTCTCGATTCTGGCATATATTATCTGCTGAAATTAATTTACCGTTTGCTAATTCGAGTAAAAATTTACTATCCAACGGCGTCAATGGACAACTTAATTTAGCACAAAAATCTCTACTCATATAGCTTCTATCCGCACCCGAATCAAATAAAACGTAAGCAGATTTATTGTCAATAAGAAACGTACCCGTAACAAGCTCCGGGTCTTCCTGTGCCTCTGCCGCATTAATATTGAAAACTCTTCCGCGGCCTTGTCCATTCGTGTTCTCCTGGTTCGGGCAATTTCTAATAATGTGGCCCCGTTTTCCACATTTATAACAAACTACATTGGCATAACTTGCTCCGACACTACTTGTTCCGCCATTACTCATTCCGACATCATTTGTTCCTTTCGTTCTGTTAACCCCTGGTCCGTAGACCTCACACTTCGCCGCGCTATGACCATTTCTTTTACACTTGTTGCAAAATTTGGTGCAGAACCCCAAGTGATACTTTTCACACCTTTGGCATAGCTGCTTCTGATTGTTTTTGTTGCGGTTGTTATTGTTGTTGGGATGATTGTTGTAGTTGCTGTTGTTGTTGTTGTTATTGTTGTTGTTGTTGTTGTTGGGCCGTTTATTGTAGTTGCGATTGATGTTGCGATTGTTGGGATAATTGTTGCGATTATTGTTGTAATTGCTGTTGTTGTTGTATTGGTGATTCTTTTCACCATTTTCCTCCCACTTTCTTTTGACTTGCTTCACATTGGCCTCTTCAGCAGTCTGTTCTTTAATTCTTTCTTCAATCTGATTCACTAGTTTGTGAGCCATTCTACATGCCTGTTGTATGGAGGCGGGCTCGTGTGAACTTATATCTTCTTGGATTCTTTCCGGTAATCCTTTCACAAACGCGTCGATCTTCTCTTCCTCATCTTCGAACGCTCCTGGACACAATAGGCACAATTTTGTGAATCGTCTTTCATACGTGGTAATATCAAATCCTTGGGTTCGTAACCCTCTAAGTTCTGTCTTGAGCTTATTGACCTCGGTTCTGGGACGGTACTTCTCGTTCATCAAGTGCTTGAATGCTGACCACGGTAGTGCGTACGCATCATCTTGTCCCACTTGCTCTAGATAGGTATTCCACCATGTTAACGCGGAACCTGTGAAGGTATGTGTAGCGTACTTCACTTTGTCCTCTTCAGTACACTTACTTATGGCAAACACCGATTCGACCTTCTCGGTCCACCGTTTCAATCCGATCGGTCCTTCGGTTCCATCAAATTCCAAAGGTTTGCAGGCAGTGAATTCTCTGTAGGTGCATCCTACACGATTTCCTGTACTGCTAGATCCAAGGTTATTGTTGGTATGTAGCGCAGCCTGTACTGCGGCTATGTTTGAAGCTAGAAAAGTACGGAATTCCTCTTCATTCATATTCACGGTGTGTCGAGTAGTCGGTGCCATTTCCTTCAAAATAGTCAAATGGAACAAGTTAATCATACAGAATATTAAGAGTAGTTAATATTATTTCGTAGGATAATATGAACTCATTTATAAAAGCTTTTTCTTCATATTAGCGTTTTATAAGTTTAAATTCGGGTAGTACCTACCCGTTAAGTTCATACTTAGTAGCTAATATATAATTCAACTACTACAATTCTATATGAAAAACTGATTATAATAATATTTCGCGTTCAAACTTTTATACAATATTTTACAAACTTACAATACCGCTTATTTTACATAAAGCATGAAATATAGCACACAATAACATTGATTCAAGATAGTTGTGAAGATAATTCTAGCTAGTACACAAGTCGTTCAGCAGAGGCAATAAAGACACGTAATTCATACGTCCAGAAACAAGTCATGCATTCTGGTTTTACTAGGACTACTTCCCATCCTTGGTCTTGTGGAACATAACCGTTATGGCCGTTGATAAGACAGCGTGTTGTAATGTCGTCAAAGGGACGATGGTTACGTAATGACCAACAGTCTCGTAATAACCTAAAAACCTCATTTCTTACCCCAATTACCGACTCCGTCACTTGTGGGAACGTTTTGTTTAATAGTTGTAGCCCAATGTTCTTTTTCTCACTTTGGTGAGAAGCGAACATTACTAACCCGTAAGCATAGCATGCTTCTTTATGTTGCATGTTAGCCGCTTTTTCTAAATCATGAAGTCCTATATTCGGATACATTGAGTCAAAATAATTTCTTAACCCGTTGCATAAAATAGCATTTGGGTTCCCCGCAATATATGCATCAAAGTAAACACATCGTAACTTATGGGTTTCCCAATGTGATATCCCCCATCTTTCAAACGAAAGTCTCTTATAAACCAAGACATTCTTGGAACGTTCTTCGAATGTCTTACAAACTGATTTCGCCGTAAATAGTTGTGCTCAAGAATTCTGACCGACTCTAGACAAGATTTCATCAATCATGTCCCCGGGTAGGTCTCTTAAAATATTGGGTTGTCTATCCATTTTGTGTTTTTATACTGTAAAATAGACAAGAGTTAGATTCATAAAAAAAAATACTTATTAATACAAGCAATTTTTACATATATTATAAAGCATAAGCACACTATATTACATATATTACACCACACGAATACAACTATCTTATTCCGACTCGCTCGTTTCTTCTTCTTCAGTTTTGGTTCGTTTTGCCAAGTTTCTAGGGATATATGATGTTCCCCTAATACGAGCTATCGTTTTCCACAACGGTTTAGAAAAACCTGGTGGTTTAGAGGTTCCTTGGTCATTGTTACAACTTAAGGGCTTCGGGGGTTGACGATACATATAAAGTTCATCGGGGTTGGAATTAGATTTCTCTATTTTTATGCCCTTTCCCTTATTATTTTCTTTTGCCTTTTTAAATTCAGTTGGGGTAATTTCTATAACATCATCGAAATTCTCGTCGGAATCCGATTCATCGGAGAATTGGTAATCCTCCCAATATTTTGCTTCCTTGGCGAAAACACCATTGACCATAATTAACCTTGGTCGGTTGGTTGAGGATTTTCTTTTACTTAACCGTTTTATTATTTCCCCCACCGGTTCTATTTCCTCCTCCGGTTCCTCCTTTTCCGGTTCTGATTCTTCTTCCGGTTCTGATTCTTCTTCCGGTTCTTCTTCGGGAACTTGTGAATCAGTCCAATATATATTCAACTCTTCGTTATTATTAGGTGAGTCAATGGGATTTGTGCTAGAGGTAGACATCTATCACACAATATCAAACATGTTAAGAGATTAATATATCACATAATATTCACATGTTAAAAATATATAGTTTCCAACAAAATTTGTTAAGCAATCATTTTTCAAGTAAACACGGTCGAAGTCTAGACTCACTAATGCATCCTAACAAACTCGATAAGACACACTAATGCAAAATTCTGGTTCTCTAAGACCAACGCTCGGATACCAACTGAAATGTCCCGTTCTTATTGATTAAAAACGTTCCATATTAATTGATTTCGTTGCGAGGTTTTGACCTCTATATGAGACGTTTTTCAAAGACTGCATTCATTTTAAAACAAACCATAACCTTTATTTCATAAATAAAGGTTTAAAAAGCTTTACGTAGATTATCAAATAATGATAATCTAAAATATCCTGTTTACACACGACCATTACATAATGGTTTACAATACAAATATGTTACATCGAAATCAGTTTCTTGAATGCAGTTTTTACACAATATCATACAAACATGGACTCCAAATCTTGTCCTTATTTTAGTATGCAACAGCGGAAGCTCTTAGTATTCATAAAAGGACCCGTTCATATACATTATAAACGATTCACAATAATTGATTACATCGCGAGGTATTTGACCTCTATATGATACATTTTACAAACATTGCATTTGTTTTTAAAAGACAAACTTTCTTTACATCGAAAATTGACAGGCATGTATACCATTTCATAATATCCACTATTCAACTATAAATTGACTTAATAATAATAATCTTTAATGAACTCAATGACTTGAATGCAACGTTCTTCGAAATATGCCATGAAAGACTCCAATTAATATCTTTAAAATGAGCAAATGCACAGCGGAAGATTTCTTTAATACCTGAGAATAAACATGCTTTAAAGTGTCAACCAAAAGGTTGGTGAGTTCATTAGTTTATCACAATCATTCATTTTCATCATTTTAATAGACCACAAGAATTTCATTTCCAGTTCTCATAAATATACGTCCCATGCATAGAGACAAAAATCATTCATATGGATTGAACACCTGGTAACCGACATTCACAATATGCATATAAGAATATCCCCATCATTCCGGGATCCTCCTTCGGACATGATATTAATTTCGAAGTACTAAAGCATCCGGTACTTTGGATGGGGCTTGTTGGGCCCAATAGATCTATCTTTAGAGTTCGCGTCAATTAGGGTGTTTGTTCCCTAATTCTTAGATTACCAGACTATATAAAAAGGGGCATATTCGATTTCGATAATTCAACCATATAATGTAGTTTCGATTACTTGTGTCTATTTCGTAAAACATTTATAAAAATTTCGCATGTACTCTCAGCCCAAAAATATAGAGGGTAAAAAGGCAAATGAAACTCACGCATATAAATATTGTAAAACAGTTAATAAAGCATTTGCATGTATTCTCAGCCCAAAAATGTAAAGAGTAAAAGGGAGCAAATAAACTCACGCATATAAATATTGTAAAACAGTTAATAAAGCATTTGCATGTATTCTCAGCTCAAAAATGTAATGAGTAAAAAGGGAATCAAATGAAACTCACCATACTGTATTTCGTAGTGAAAATACATATAACGTCATTGAACTAGTGCAAGGTTGGCCTCGGATTCACGAACCTAAATTAATTATATATAATTATATGTTGGTCAATATTTGTCTAACAATTAGGTCAGGTCATAGTGTACCACAATCCTAATGCTCGAGACTAATATGCAAAAGTCAACAAAAGTCAATTTGACTCAAAATGATTTCCAAAATTTATACATGATTATAATATATTTTAAATATCGTCGTTTTATATTTTTAAATATTTTTAAAAGATTTATTAGAGTAAATAATATAATTCATTTATTAATAAATAAAATTTTATATTAAAATTTATATAATAAAATATACTTTTATATATATTAAGTAATAAAATTTATAGGGTTCATTTAATATCATAAAGATAATATGATAGGTATTATTAAAGTAATTTATTACACGTAGTAAAATATGTTTGTATTACATATTTATTTGATAAAATAATATCTATAATGTTAGTAAGTAAAAGTTGTATTATTTTGTAATAATAATTATTATTATAAAAATAATAATATTTATAATTACTAAGGTGATATTATGATAAAACGATAATTCTAATTATGATAACTTTAATATTTACGATAATTTTTAATATTATCTTTAAAATAATAATTCTATTTAAAATGATAATAAAAATGATATTTTATAGTAACAATGACATTTCTATTAAAATGATAATTTTTGTTAAAATGATAATTTTTGTTAAAATGATAGTTTTGATACTAACGATACTTTTAATAATAATAGTAATGATAAAAATAATAAGAACGATAATTTTATCTAAATCAATATCTTATAATATTTTAATTTCATCATGATACTCTTACTCATTATTTCCTAATCGTTTCGTTTAATAGCTTTTAATCGTCTTTTATATCGTGCTCATAAGAATGATAATAATCGTAATCAAAATAATTAGGTGTTACTAATATTAGTTTTAATTACAATAATACTAATAATGATAATTACTATGACATTATTAACGATAATGATAATATAATAATAATAATAATAACAATAACCATTTTTAAATAATGATATATATATTAATAATGATAATAATGATAATGATAATAATAATAATAATAATAATAATAATAATAATAATAATAATAATAATAATAATAATAATAATAATAATAATAATTAGATAATAATAATAATAATTAGATAATAATAATAATAATACTAATTATAACTTTAATGATAATAACGATAGTAATAATAATAAAAAAAACAATTTTTAATGATAAATCCTTTTATTGATAAAGATAATAATAATAATAATAATAATAATAATAATAATAATAATATAAAACTAGAACGACGATAATAACGACGATAATAATAATCATTTTTAATAATAATACAAAAATTCGATGGACTATAACTTCAATTCCGTTCATCGAAATCATTCGATATCAAAATAAAAAGTTCTTAATTTTTCGCTAGCTTTCCAACGACGTGCATATCTTATACCTTATCTCAGTCGCATATATAACTAATTCAGGATTCAACATAATCTAACTAAAGGCAATATCAAAAGTACAAACATGCATAATCCTATATACTCGAGCACTAGTCAGGGATACACTATTAGTATGTAAAAGTTAAATTATGAGTACTCACGTATCGATATTGAGATTCAATATTGCAGGAAAGGTACGTAGACGCAACGGAGATGATAAACACTATATTGACCTCATGAGCATACCCATGAACCATACCCAATCACCTCCATAGCTATAACTCATAATTTCCTTAATCCAATCCCACTCGAAAAACAATTTCGAAATCACCCGGACCGCACTCCGACGTAATATTTTATGTATACTAATAATATCTTGAAATAATACGGAGTAAATATATATATGTAAATCGATTGAGAGAGTTTAGAGAAAAATATTTTCAAGTTTCTATGAAATAATGAAACCTATTGAATTCTATTTATAATAGATTTTTGAATTATTAAAGTGAATTATTAAAGTATGAATTATTAAAGTGAATTATTAAAGTATGAATTATTAAAGTGAATTATTAAAGTATGAATTATTAAAGTGAATTATTAAAGTATGAATTATTAAAGTGAATTATTAAAGTATGAATTATTAAAGTGAATTATTAAAGTCAAAGTAAAGTAAAAAAAATAAAGTAAAGGTAAAGTTTAAGTATAGTAAGAGTATAAAACTATGTACGTATAATACGCGTATAAATATATATAATATTAATTTAAATCGTTATATATATTTAATAAAATAAAATATAAATATCGTTATCTTTATCATACTGGTTAAGTAATGAGTTGTCAAAAGTGGTTCTAGATATTTATAAAAGTTATATACGTTTTAATAATAAAGTTCTTTTTAAACTGAAAACGTTTTTGTACGTTTGAAACTAAATCAAATAAATATAATAATTTTGTTTTCCAAAACCAAATATATTTTTAAGAATCATTTTGTTTAAAGGTTAAAATAATGGAAATCGTTATATCATAAAACGTTTTAGAAAAGTAGAATCATATATATTCATAATAGGTTTCAAGTTTTTAAATTACAGTCTGTTGGTGAAGCATGGGATAAAGTTCAAAGGTTAAATAAACGTATGAAATCATCTTAATGAAAAATGTCGAGTTACTTACTTGTCGATATCCAACATCTAAGTTAGTTACACTTCGCGTTCTTACTTATAAATCACTTTACCATTTTCCGAATGTTGTAAAAAAAGAATAGATTTCTTAAATCACAGTGGACCTCATAACATAGACCCGTAATCATATCACAATGTATCTGATAAATTAATCATTTGATATTACTTTCTAATTCCATCGATAAACATATTGAAACAAATACGTTCATGTAAAGTATTATACGTTTAATACTTTATTAATATTCTCAAGTTATAATATATATACATATATATACATATTTATTTATATATAACGGTTCGTGAATCGTTGGAATTTGGTCGAGGTTATAATGAATGCATGAACACAATTTAAAATTCTTGAGATTTAACTTAACAAACTTTGCTTATCGTGTTGGAATAATATAAAGATAAAGTTTAAATTTGGTTGGAAATTTCCGGGTTGTCACAGTACCTACCCGTTAAAGAAATTTCATCCCGAAATTTGAGTGGAAAGGTCGTGAATGATAATAAGTATGTTTTCATGATGCATACAGGCTGAAAATTAGAGTTTTATCATCAGCGAATAATTTGGATAAACAATCCATTTATATGAAGAGTACGAATGAAGCTAACATAGAAGAGTGAAATGAGTAAGTGTAGATTCATCTTATCATTTGACGTAGATATGATTGATTTCCAGATTTCAAGGGATTTGAAGAAAATCTTTGTAATAAGATTTGATTCTCCGGTAACAAAGGGAATTAGGATCCGCTTTAAATGCGATCGTCCATTTTAATTGTTCCGTCGGAAATTTTCTTATAAATTCACCTCCTTCGTTTTCTTACAACTCACACCTTCTGTTGATGCATTTTATGCAAGTCCCTAGACATCTACCCACGTCCATTACAGGTACAACAGTTTACAGGCCACCATGATCGTTCGTTATTATCCTATCCGTGTTTGTATGTGGTTACAGGAACTGCGGGAACGAGATTTGGATGTTTGACTATGTTAGACTTAGTCAGACGTCCGAGTGAAGCCTCACCCGTACGGCTGATAGGCTCATACGCACGGTTGATGCTGAGCTAAGTCACAATTACAACCTAAATGAGAAGACACGAGTGAGTGATCACCCGTACGGCTGATGAAGCCAACTCATATGTGTGATGGATGAATCGTGCGGGTGAGTCTATAGCAGGGGTATATAAAGTCTTATGTTCTTCATTTTAGGTTAAGCCTCTCATTTGTTACACACACTCAGATCTGGTGAGCTCCTCCGATTCTCTCTCAACCCAAATCACCCAGGTGGTGAATAATAGCTCTAAGTGTTGATCTAATCACAATTGATTTAGTTGTGGTATGACTAAATTAATCCCAAAAAGCTTAACCTATTCAGTAGAGGGTTTGATTCACTTATTCCGTCATTGTGTGAGTTAAATCTGTTGATTTCTAAGTTCCTAGTCATGTTTCATCACATTCTATTCTTTCCCCCTCAACTCATATTTTAAAGTATTCATCAATATGCTCCATCCAGTTCTGATTCTCGATATACTTCTAACTTTCATATCGGTCATTCTTCTTTTTCATCTACCGCCGGAAGAATCTATTTACTTCTACTATACTCTTGGGTTTATAGTGTTTCTAGTTCTCCCGTGTCTTTATATTGCTATATGCATCGATATATATGGTTTATAAATTTTGGTTTGTCGTTGGGCTTTATATCTTCCCTTATATTTCAAAGTCTCTGTTTCTATCTTCTATAATCATTGTCATCCACAGTTAATGCTCTCTTTTATTTGCTGCAATTTATACCCCAATTTCTATTTCGGGGTTTTGTCCTTTCGTTTCTTCTTCTTGCGATTAAGCACCGCTTGTAATGGTCCAGAATTTGCAGATGTGAATTTTGGAATGAACATTGTTAATGTTCTAGGAAGAAAATTGTAATGGCACGATCTTGACTTGTCAAATTACCAGAATACCTCAGAAAAAGCCGAATCATCAAGAAATATTTTCTTGATATTTTAGAGGTTAAATAGAATACAAGAGTCGTATAACATGGCAAATGATGATGTTATGATCTGTGAATCATCACGTTCCATTTAGAAACTCAGCATGAATTACTGTAATATAATCACGTTGATCAAGTGTCATTATATTATACTAACTCATGCTTCAGTTTCCAACACTACTTCAAAAATATTCATATTTTAAACTCAAAGGTTTACAGAGTATAGGAACTAAACAGTTTCCTTTTTGATGTAATACAGATAGCGCAAAGAGATAAATGATTCCAGATAAGAATTGTTATGGAAATATCTTCAGAAATATGGAGGATATTTATAATGAAAGATACGATGATATCTTAGAATTTCTAATATCAGAGGATGATGAAGTATGTTGTCTGTAAGGGTTTAGTGTCAGGAGCAAGGTATTCGTTAATGACTTCAACAGAACCTGAATCATTTGGATTCTTTGAAGGCAAGTTCAGTCTTTGTGATTTGTCCACAGCCTCCTTCATACTTTGCTCAATCCGTTTTCCAGTTTCAAAACTTCTCTATTTCTGAGCTTTGCTAATACACTAATCTTTATCATCAAACTTTTTACTGCTAAGGTCATTTACAGTTTTTGTTACTTCATCAGCATTTCGAGAACTAGTTCGCGGTTCATAGTGTTTTTCAGAAACTTCACATTCGAAGTATGTAAGCCTTGGAAATAGACGTTATGTATAACTGTTGGCGTCAACATGCTGTGAGATTTCAAAATACTGATTTCTAATTCCCAATGATTCATATGGCAATTCTCGTTACAAGAGGCAGATGAGTAAATGATGAGGTTTCGATAAATATAATGATTCTTCAGAATGCCCAAGATCAGTGAAGTTGTTGGTAAGTTTATTGCTAATGTGGTGGAATATGAAAGGTTCTCCGATAACAAAAGGGTAATCACATATATCAAAATTATGATAAGGCTACTCCGAATGAAAAAATCGAAGTTGTCTTGCTGGAGCTATGATATAATTTGCTACTTTGCAAAGGAATTGCAAGGTTATTTTTGCTAATAAATGCCAAAAGATCTAACACAGATATGTGTTGAATTATGACTTTGGTTTCGAGAGCTTTTTAAGTACATAACTGTGGGTAATATGTGGTTGGATCATCATCTCGATTGCTCATTATTTGAAGTGTCTTTAGAGATTTTCGAAGGGTTTAAACACAGATTGTAATCGTTTGTATACATTTGATGTTCTAACACACTTTTGAAGTCAAAGTATAGCTTTGAAAGATGTAGGAATCTAAAAGTGATGGTACCGGTTATATCTCAAATTGAATTCTGAGATTTTAAAATCAGAATATGTAATTGGGTTTGAATGAGTATGGTTGTTTTGATTTCTATGAAAGAATGTATATTATTGTGAAAGTAGGAAGTATAATTGATAATTTGCTTAATCTGATTCGAAGAATGTAACATATTAATTGTGAATTTATATATATCTCTCGGGTATTACCTACCCATTAAAAAAATTTCACAATTAATATTTTGTACATAAGAATTTTATTACAGTCTTTATGAAAATATATATGTATATATTCTTCTCAGATGTAACATAGATTTTAATGAGTTAATACTAAATTAAACTCATTCGATTTACGATTGGAACTAGAATTGAATAATTCCTTTAAGGCTTTAGAGGTTACATAAGTATTTCTTCAATAATATTGAAATTATGAATCAATACTTCGTTATTTGTTGAGATGTGATGCTGGTTTTTGTTAAATTCTTGTGAACTTCGCAAAGTACGAATGATGTTATCTGAAAAGTTTCGGTTACATCAATGATGAAGTGTAAAATCAAATATATACTTGATTTATTAGGAATTGGAATTTGTTGAATTGAGACAGAGATTGTAGTTAACGATGGTTAAGTCGCGGGTGAGGGACGTACATTATTGCATATTTGTAATATGAATTAACCGAGTAGTTAAGATTCACACACAATAGCTTTAACACGGAAAGATTTATTTTTTTATTTCAAAATATATATATATATATATATATATATATATATATATATATATATATATATATATATATATATATATATATATATATATATAATATATATATAATTTCTTCAGAGGGAATGAGTTAATTCTTCATAACTTGTTGATACAATATACACGTTATTGATTCGTAATGATGTAAACAGTGATTCTTGAACTGACGGAGTTTGTGATGTTATAGGTGTTGTAGATTCTGATGTTGACTGTACTGACGATGCTGGTGACGCTGACGGTACTGTTGATGCTATTGGTAAAACAAGTTTAACTTGTTAATCACACGCCATTTTTGTCAGGGTTTCTACTCTTCCTTCTATCATTTTGGTTCGCTTAACTGATTTATGGTTAGGGCTAGATTAGATAATCTCTAAGACTTTAGAGATTATATAATCGCCGCGGAATGTTTCTCCAATGAAGTTATGAATTAATACTTCGTCAGTTATTGTTGTTGGTACTCCTTGGTATCTATGGTACGTATGACGTTGATACTCGTGGGACAGATTGTGAAGTTGAGGTTTACAACGCGGTTGTGGTTGGAGGTGGTAATGGTACTGTTGGCGTTGATGATGGTGGTACTGGTTATGTTGCTGATGCTGCTGCTGGTGTTTGTAATCTCTGAACCATATTCTCCAAAGCCACTACCCGAACGTGAAGTTCGTTGACTTCTTCTATTATTCCAGGATGATTGTCGGTCGGAACGAGCGGATAAATAAAATCTAGAATTTGATGTAGTATATAATCGTGACGAGATACCCTGGAAATGAGAGAGAAAATGGTGTCTCGAACAGGTTCGCTGGTAAGTGCTTCAGGTTCTTCGCCAAGAGGGCAATGTGGTGGATGGAAAGGATCGCCTTCTTCTTGTTTCCAATGATTGAGGAGGCTACGAACCCATCCCCAATTCATCCAAAATAGGTGATGACTGATTGGTTGATCCATTCCGGTCACACTGCTTTCAGAGCTTGAGTGAGATTCTATTTCGGAATCCGAGTGACTTGAACTGATGACAAATTCCATTTCGTACGATTGGATAAAGGATTTTTCGATATAAAATGATTTTTCAGCTATCGGGTGGTATTCTATTTACCTAGGATATCTATATATAGAGATCAAAAGATTTCATAGATTACGGAGGAATTTGCGGGATATGTCAGGAAAAGTTTAAAGTAACAGATACGATAAGATATGATTTAGCAGATACGCTGAGATATGAATTTTGTCTATACACTACTCATGCAATTAATGTAGCAAGACGTGTCTAGACTAATAATGATAAGCAGGTAATTTCCTATGGATGATAAGTAGATGATTTCCGACTAGAAATGATAAGCAAAACTTTTGACATGCAGACACGGTCGAAGTCCAGACTCACTAATGCATCCTAACGACTTATCAGTTAGACACACTAATGCAGACCTGGTTCGCTAAGACCACCGCTCTGATACCAACTGAAAGGACCCGTTCATATACATTATAAATGATTCACAATAGTTGATTACATCGCGAGGTATTTGACCTCTATATGATACATTTTACAAACATTGCACTTGTTTTTAAAAGACAAACTTTCTTTACATCGAAAATTGAAAGGCATGTATACCATTTCATAATATCCACTATTCAACTATAAATTGACTTAATAATAATAATCTTTAATGAACTCAATGACTTGAATGCAACGTTCTTCGAAATATGCCATGAAAGACTCCAATTAATATCTTTAAAATGAGCAAATGCACAGCGGAAGATTTCTTTAATACCTGAGAATAAACATGCTTTAAAGTGTCAACCAAAAGGTTGGTGAGTTCATTAGTTTATCATAATCATTCATTTTCATCATTTTAATAGACCACAAGAATTTCATTTCCAGTTCTCATAAATATACGTCCCATGCATAGAGACAAAAATCATTCATATGGATTGAACACCTGGTAACCGACATTCACAATATGCATATAAGAATATCCCCATCATTCCGGGATCCTCCTTCGGACATGATATTAATTTCGAAGTACTAAAGCATCCGGTACTTTGGATGGGGCTTGTTGGGCCCAATAGATCTATCTTTAGAGTTCGCGTCAATTAGGGTGTTTGTTCCCTAATTCTTAGATTACCAGACTATATAAAAAGGGGCATATTCGATTTCGATAATTCAACCATATAATGTAGTTTCGATTACTTGTGTCTATTTCGTAAAACATTTATAAAAATTTCGCATGTACTCTCAGCCCAAAAATATAGAGGGTAAAAAGGCAAATGAAACTCACGCATATAAATATTGTAAAACAGTTAATAAAGCATTTGCATGTATTCTCAGCCCAAAAATGTAAAGAGTAAAAGGGAGCAAATAAACTCACGCATATAAATATTGTAAAACAGTTAATAAAGCATTTGCATGTATTCTCAGCTCAAAAATGTAATGAGTAAAAAGGGAATCAAATGAAACTCACCATACTGTATTTCGTAGTGAAAATACATATAACGTCATTGAACTAGTGCAAGGTTGGCCTCGGATTCACGAACCTAAATTAATTATATATAATTATATGTTGGTCAATATTTGTCTAACAATTAGGTCAGGTCATAGTGTACCACAATCCTAATGCTCGAGACTAATATGCAAAAGTCAACAAAAGTCAATTTGACTCAAAATGATTTCCAAAATTTATACATGATTATAATATATTTTAAATATCGTCGTTTTATATTTTTAAATATTTTTAAAAGATTTATTAGAGTAAATAATATAATTCATTTATTAATAAATAAAATTTTATATTAAAATTTATATAATAAAATATACTTTTATATATATTGAGTAATAAAATTTATAGGGTTCATTTAATATCATAAAGATAATATGATAGGTATTATTAAAGTAATTTATTACACGTAGTAAAATATGTTTGTATTACATATTTATTTGATAAAATAATATCTATAATGTTAGTAAGTAAAAGTTGTATTATTTTGTAATAATAATTATTATTATAAAAATAATAATATTTATAATTACTAAGGTGATATTATGATAAAACGATAATTCTAATTATGATAACTTTAATATTTACGATAATTTTTAATATTATCTTTAAAATAATAATTCTATTTAAAATGATAATAAAAATGATATTTTATAGTAACAATGACATTTCTATTAAAACGATAATTTTTGTTAAAATGATAATTTTTGTTAAAATGATAGTTTTGATACTAACGATACTTTTAATAATAATAGTAATGATAAAAATAATAAGAACGATAATTTTATCTAAATCAATATCTTATAATATTTTAATTTCATCATGATACTCTTACTCATTATTTCCTAATCGTTTCGTTTAATAGCTTTTAATCGTCTTTTATATCGTGCTCATAATAATGATAATAATAGTAATCAAAATAATTAGGTGTTACTAATATTAGTTTTAATTACAATAATACTAATAATGATAATTACTATGACATTATTAACGATAATGATAATATAATAATAATAATAATAACAATAACCATTTTTAAATAATGATATATATATTAATAATGATAATAATAATAATGATAATAATAATAATAATAATAATAATAATAATTAGATAATAATAATAATAATTAGATAATAATAATAATAATAATACTAATTATAACTTTAATGATAATAACGATAGTAATAATAATAAAAAAAACAATTTTTAATGATAAATCCTTTTATTGATAAAGATAATAATAATAATAATAATAATAATAATAATAATAATAATAAGATAAAACTAGAACGACGATAATAACGACGATAATAATAATCATTTTTAATAATAATACAAAAATTCGATGGACTATAACTTCAATTCCGTTCATCGAAATCATTCTATATCAAAATAAAAAGTTCTTAATTTTTCGCTAGCTTTCCAACGACATGCATATCTTATACCTTATCTCAGTCGCATATATAACTAATTCAGGATTCAACATAATCTAACTAAAGGCAATATCAAAAGTACAAACATGCATAATCTTATATACTCGAGCACTAGTCAGGGATACACTAATAGTATGTAAAAGTTAAATTATGAGTACTCACGTATCGATATTGAGATTCAATATTGCAGGAAAGGTACGTAGACGCAACGGAGATGATAAACACTATATTGACCTCATGAGCATACCCATGAACCATACCCAATCACCTCCATAGCTATAACCCATAATTTCCTTAATCCAATCCCACTTGAAAAACAATTTCGAAATCACCCGGACCGCACTCCGACGTAATATTTTATGTATACTAATAATATCTTGAAATAATACGGAGTAAATATATATATGTAAATCGATTGAGAGAGTTTAGAGAAAAATATTTTCAAGTTTCTATGAAATAATGAAACCTATTGAATTCTATTTATAATAGATTTTTGAATTATTAAAGTGAATTATTAAAGTATGAATTATTAAAGTGAATTATTAAAGTATGAATTATTAAAGTGAATTATTAAAGTATGAATTATTAAAGTGAATTATTAAAGTATGAATTATTAAAGTGAATTATTAAAGTATGAATTATTAAAGTGAATTATTAAAGTCAAAGTAAAGTAAAAAATAAAGTAAAGGTAAAGTTTAAGTATAGTAAAAGTATAAAACTATGTACGTATAATACGCGTATAAATATATATAATATTAATTTAAATCGTTATATATATTTAATAAAATAAAATATAAATATCGTTATCTTTATCATACTGGTTAAGTAATGAGTTGTCAAAAGTGGTTCTAGATATTTATAAAAGTTATATATGTTTTAATAATAAAGTTCTTTTTAAACTGAAAACGTTTTTGTACGTTTGAAACTAAATCAAATAAATATAATAATTTTGTTTTCCAAAACCAAATATATTTTTAAGAATCATTTTGTTTAAAGGTTAAAATAATGGAAATCGTTATATCATAAAACGTTTTAGAAAAGTAGAATCATATATATTCATAATAGGTTTCAAGTTTTTAAATTACAGTCTGTTGGTGAAGCATGGGATAAAGTTCAAAGGTTAAATAAACGTATGAAATCATCTTAATGAAAAATGTCGAGTTACTTACTTGTCGATATCCAACATCTAAGTTAGTTACACTTCGCGTTCTTACTTATAAATCACTTTACCATTTTCCGAATGTTGTAAAAAAAGAATAGATTTCTTAAATCACAGTGGACCTCATAACATAGACCCGTAATCATATCACAATGTATCTGATAAATTAATCATTTAACATTACCTTCTAATTCCATCGATAAACATATTGAAACAAATACGTTCATGTAAAGTATTATACGTTTAATACTTTATTAATATTCTCAAGTTATAATATATATACATATATATACATATTTATTTATATATAACAGTTCGTGAATCGTTGGAATTTGGTCGAGGTTATAATGAATGCATGAACACAATTTAAAATTCTTGAGATTTAACTTAACAAACTTTGCTTATCGTGTTGGAATAATATAAAGATAAAGTTTAAATTTGGTTGGAAATTTCCGGGTTGTCACAATTCACCTGAGAATAAACATGCTTTAAACGTCAACAAAAATGTTGGTGAGTTATAGGTTTAACCTATATATATCAAATCGTTACAATAGACCACAAGATTTCATATTTCAATATACATCCCATACATAGAGATAAAAAGCATTCATATGGTGAACACCTGGTAACCGACATTAACAAGATGCATATATAAGAATATCCCCATCATTCCGGGACACCCTTCGGATATGATATAAATTTCGAAGTACTAAAGCATCCGGTACTTTGGATGGGGTTTGTTAGGCCCAATAGATCTATCTTTAGGATTCGTGTCAATTAGGGTGTCTGTTCCCTAATTCTTAGATTACCAGACTTAATAAAAAGGGGCATATTCGATTTCGATAATTCAACCATAGAATGTAGTTTCACGTACTTGTGTCTATTTTGTAAATCATTTATAAAACCTGCATGTATTCTCATCCCAAAAATATTAGATTTTAAAAGTGGGACTATAACTCACTTTCACCGATTTTTACTTCGTCGGGAAGTAAGACTTGGCCACTGGTTGATTCACGAACCTATAACAATATATACATATATATCAAAGTATGTTCAAAATATATTTACAACACTTTTAATATATTTTTATGTTTTAAGTTTATTAAGTCAGCTGTCCTCGTTAGTGACCTACAACTAGTTGTCCACATTTAGATGTACAGAAATAAATCGATAAATATTATCTTGAATCAATCCACGACCCAGTGTATACGTATCTCAGTATTGATCACAACTCAAACTATATATATTTTGGAATCAACCTCAACCCTGTATAGCTAACTCCAACATTCACATATAGAGTGTCTATGGTTGTTCCGAAATATATATTGATGTGTCGACATGATAGGTCGAAACATTGTATACGTGTCTATGGTATCTCAAGATTATATAATATACAATACAAGTTGATTAAGTTATGGTTGGAATAGATTTGTTACCAATTTTCACGTAGCTAAAATGAGAAAAATTATCCAATCTTGTTTTACCCAAACTTCTTCATTTTAAATCCGTTTTGAGTGAATCAAATTGCTATAGTTTCATATTGAACTCTATTTTATAAATCTAAATAGAAAAAGTATAGATTTATAGTCGGAAAAATAAGTTACAAGTCATTTTTGTAAAGGTAGTCATTTCAGTCGAAAGAACGACGTCTAGATGACCATTTTAGAAAACATACTTCCACTTTGAGTTTAACCATAATTTTTGGATATAGTTTCATGTTCATAATAAAAATCATTTTTCCCAGAATAATAACTTTTAAATCAAAGTTTATCATAGTTTTTAATTAACTAACCCAAAACAGCCCGCGGTGTTACTACGACGGCGTAAATCCAGTTTTACGGTGTTTTTCGTGTTTCCAGGTTTTAAATCATTAAGTTAGCATATCATATAGATATAGAACATGTGTTTAGTTGATTTTAAAAGTCAAGTTATAAGGATTAACTTTTATTTGCGAACAAGTTTAGAATTAACTAAACTATGTTCTAGTGATTACAAGTTTAAACCTTCGAATAAGATAGTTTTATATGTATGAATAGAATGATGTTATGAACATCATTACTACCTCAAGTTCCTTGGATAAACCTACTGGAAATGAGAAAAATAGATCTAGCTTCAAAGGATCCTTGGATGGCTTGAAAGTTCTTGAAGCAGAATCATGACACGAAAACAATTTCAAGTAAGATTTCCACTCGAAATAAGATTGTTATAGTTATAGAAATTGAATTAAAGTTTGAATATGATTATTACCTTGTATTAGAAAGATAACCTACTGTAAGTAACAAAGGTTTCTTGATCTTGGATGATTACTTGGAATGGATTTAGAAAACTTGGAAGTAAACTTGCAATCCTGGAAGTATTCTTGATTTTATGAAACTAGAACTTTTAGAATTTATGAAGAACACTTAGAACTTGAAGATAGAACTTGAGAGAGATCAATTAGGTGAAGAAAATTGAAGAATTAAAGTGTTTGTAGGTGTTTTTGGTCGTTGGTGTATGGATTAGATATAAAGGATATGTAATTTTGTTTTCATGTAAATAAGTCATGAATGATTACTCATATTTTTGTAATTTTATGAGATATTTTATGCTAGTTGCGAAATGATGGTTCCCACATGTGTTAGGTGACTCACATAGGCTGCTAAGAGCTGATCATTGGAGTGTATATACTAATAGTACATACATCTAAAAGCTGTGTATTGTACGAGTACGAATACGGGTGCATACGAGTAGAATTGTTGATGAAACTGAACGAGGATGTAATTGTAAGCATTTTTGTTAAGTAGAAGTATTTTGATAAGTGTCTTGAAGTCTTTCAAAAGTGTATGAATACATATTAAAACACTACATGTATACACATTTTAACTGAGTTGTTAAGTCATCGTTAGTCGTTACATGTAAATGTTGTTTTGAAACCTTTAGGTTAACGATCTTGTTGAATGTTGTTAACCCATTATTTATTATAACAAATGAGATGTTAAATTATTATATTATCATGATATTATGATATATAATATATCTTATTATGATATATATACAGTTAAATGTCGTTACAACGATAATCGTTACATATATGTCTCGTTTCGAAATCATTAAGTTAGTAGTCTTATTTTTACATATGTATTTCATTATTAATACACTTAATAATATATTTAATTATCATTTAACATAATTAACCAAGTATATCAATATCTTAATATGATTCATATGTACCTAGTAAGATGTTGTTATAACGATAATCGTTATATATATCGTTTTCGAGTTTCTTAAATTAATAGTCTCATTTTTATGTATATAACTCATTGTTAAAATACCTAATGAGATACATACTTATAATAAAATCATGTTAACTATATAAATAACCATATATATGTCATCGTATAGTTTTTACAAGTTTTAACGTTCGTGAATCACCGGTCAACTTGGGTGGTCAATTGTCTATATGAAACCTATTTCAATTAATCAAGTCTTAACAAGTTTGATTGCTTAACATGTTGGAAACACTTAATCATGTAAATAACAATTTCATTTAATATATATATAAACATGGAAAAGTTCGGGTCACTACAGATAACCTTCACCACATTCAACCGATCTCGTTCTCGTTTCCGAAGGTATAAACAAAACCATGTATATATGTATACTCGTTTATATATATATGTACAAAATTTAATCCTTGATAATAAAAGATAATTTAAGTATTAAATATGTAAATTTGATATGATTATGATAAATATATTATTATCATTATTATTATAACGAAAATCATTATATTAAATATTAATAATATTGTTAGTATTATCATTTAAATTGTTATCAGTATTATTATTAAATTATCATTATTACTAAAATTATCATTTAAGATTATTATTATTATTATTATTATTATCAATATTAATATTATTATTATCATTATTATTATTACTATTTTCTATTAACAATATTATTATTACAATTAAATATAAAAGATATATATAATTTAAGATATAATATATAAATTTGTTCGATTACAATTATGTGTGTTAATATATATATAAATGATATAGGTTCGTGAATCTGAGGCCAACCCTGCATTGTTCAGTTCCATCGTATGCATATTTTTACTACAAAATATCGTATCGTGAGTTCATTTGATTCTCTTTTACTCTTTACATTTTTGGGACTGAGAATTCATGCGCTGTTTTTATAGCTGTTTTATTAAATGCTTTTGAAATATATTTTGAACTGAGAATACATGAAATACTTTTATAAATGTTTGACGAGATAGACACAAGCAAAACATTCCTCGATGTAAGACCCGAATATTTTATTATACATTTGTGTGTATAAGTTATTCAAGTTATGGGGTTTAGGTTGTATTTAATTAAAAGGCAAAAGAAGCTGAACTGGGCATTTGGCGCGCCGCGCGGCCTTATGGCGCGCCGTGCCATTACGGGCTGACAGCTCACTTTGTTTTTAATCAAGATATTTTGAGGGCATTTTGGTAAAACCACTTAAGGTCCGACTTTAAGGCTTGTGATCAGTTTTGGTGAGCCCCATTACTCCATTTTCACCCACTTTATCATCATCCATTAATTCTAGTGAGAGAGAGAGTGATTCAAGAGTGAGAAAGCTCCATTTAAGGAAGAAGAAGCTCATTTCGGGTTAGAGCTCGGTTATTAAAGTTGTTCATCTCCTCTTTTGTTACGTTTTGATAGTTGTGGTAAGCCCTAAACCTAACTTCCTTATTTTAAATGTATAAGAGTTAGGGTTTGTGTAAGTGATGAACATTAAAACCCATTTGCTAAGTAATTTGGGGGTTTTGGGTGAATTTAGGTCATGTAGACCCAAAGATGACTAATTAGGATTTCCAAAGTATCAAATTATGTTTATGAGCCTAAATTAGTTAGTAAAATTGCTAGCACACCTATATATATGTAAATGAGTGTTATGTAGGTTAGTGGATGACCCGAAATGGGTGTGTTGACCTTAAGATTAGTCAAATGGGTCAAGGTGGACCTAATGTGATGCCCCGTACATAACCATCGTGTACGAATCATCAACAACAGGATCATTACAAGGTTAAGTACTATATGCGTTTTCAAAAAGAGTTTGCATTCATAATTAAAAGTGATGTCAAACCAACATCGAAAGTTTTACAATCCAAAAGTATGCTTCACTAAGTAAAAGCAATAAATAAGTGTACGTGACCCCAAATGGTCGTTACAAGTCATAATTCAAAAGTACTAGTGTTTGAATGCAAAGTAAAGTAGTCGTGCGATAACAACTCTAAGCAGCGGGTTCTACAGCACGACTAGTACACAACGGAAGCAACCTCAAGCACCTGAGAAATACATGCTTAAAAACGTCAACACAACGGTTGGTGAGCTATAGTTTAAGTATAACAGTATGTAAGGTAGGCCACAAGATTTCAGTGCTACAAAGAGCGTTTCAAAACAGTGTGATAAAGTATATGTTAACCGTGGGCACTTGGTAACTAACTTAACGTTTAAAATACCCCCTGAAAGTACACTTGGCGAGTGCGTATGTTTACGAAGTATTAAACACTCATTGACTGCTAGCGCGACTAGCCCGAGTGGGGATGTCAAACCCTATGGATCCATATCTAAGATTCGCGTTCACCGGTTCATAAACCAATGATTAAACGTTGCAGAGCTAGAGGGAATGTTTCTGCCGTTATATAACCCACACATATATAAAATTTAAGTACTCGTGCCTAGTATGTAAAACATAAAATCCGCATGTATTCTCAGTTCCCAAAATAAGTTAAAGTAAAAAGGGAATGCTATAACTCACAATGATATGTAGCGGTAAAGTAGTAGTCGGGAAAGGTGTGCAAGTAAATGGTCTGAAGTCCTCAACCTAAGTCAAATAGTACTAGGTCAGTAAATCGTCTTAATAGGTTTAAAAGTATGTAATTAAGGTCTTAAGGGTCATCATCAATCATCATTAAACAGAAGGCGTAAAGTAGGTTTCGTTTATGAAAGTAGTTTAGAACAAAGGCTGACTTCGATCAGTCACCATGGCCTCTACCCTTACTGAATTAAGGTGAAACCAGTGGCCATGGCTCCATCTATGAGTCCCTTAAGTGTGGTAAAATTTACAGAAGCAAACTCGTCTTGGTTTGACCGTGGCGACGGTCTAAGTGCGAGTAGGTCAGAAATTTCTGCACAACGTTAAAGGACATAGTAACGATCGGAGGGCCATAATTCCTAAACCATAACTCGGATTAAGACGAGTCCTATATGAAAAGTTATCTACTCAAAAAGTTCTATCTAAAAATCAAGGTTAGAACAGCCCAGGTCTACTGGTCTGTTCCAGAAGCATCAGGTCAGTAGGTTTTGGACAGAACAGTGAGTTTAAAAGGGTTTCGGTGGTCTTGGTGCTTGATGTTCATCATGGTTCTCATACTTGATGCATATAGCTTCAAGTGTACAACTCATTGATGTATCTACATCATCTTAACCAAGTCTTGACCATCATAACCCTAGTGTAAGTCTAAGACATGAAGCACAACTCACTTAAGAGTTGTATGAAGTTTGATGAACCAAAGTTACATCAAAGTCTTAGATCTAACACATACATGAACTATAAACTTGAAAGTTAACTAACTAATCAAGATCATAAGTAGTAGAACATAGTTCTTAGTTTGATCTTGAAGATCCAAGACTCAAAAGTCTAGATCCAAAGTTATATTTAAAGAAAACTTGTTTGTGTGTTCTTGAACTTCCAAGGTTAACTTAATTTGTTCAAGAGATATGAGATCAAGACTAACTTGTAGTACTTGACCATATAAACTAACTACATGAAATTAAAGTGCATAAATTGAAGAAGTAAACTTAAATAAACAAGAAAAGGTTCATGGTTGTTCATACCTTAAAGATTCAAACCAAAGTTGATCTTTAAGTAAAGTAAACTTTAAGTTTACTTCCATGACTTACAAGTATGATTTTATAAAACCATGAACTTAAATCTTTTGATGCAACATATGTAGAACATAAACTAGTAAGCTTAGTTCTTGTTTGTTCTTGAAAACACAAGATATTATGAAGAATTCAAACTAGTAAGTTTGATTCTTGAAAGCTAGAAATTAAGTAACAAGAAACTACAAAGTAAGTAACAACAACATGATTTAAATAACTAGTAATTAAAGACAAGTAACATTTAAATAAAAGAATGATGATGATGAAGATGTAGATTTCGGTTTTTAGAAGTAAAAAGAGAAGAGAATTAATTGTTTCAAGTCACTTACAAGATGAGAGAAAGAGAGAAAATGAAGCAAGTAAAGTGTGTGTTTGAATGGGAGGGAATACAAGTGAAGTAGTATTACATAAAATGAAACAAAAAGGCACTCCCAAGGCCTCAAAATTTTGGCCAGCAGCAGCTCACAAAGGGGGGGAGGGCTTTGTTTGGTGGTCTCTAGCATGTAAAGCTTCAAAAGTTGGATAAAATGGGTGTTTGCATGGGAATGAACAAGTAACTTGATTCTTTACTAAGTTAACTAACTAGTTACATGTTAAATGGTGCTTACAAGTTGCAAGAGTGGGCTAAATGGTCCATTACAAAATGTAGGGTGGGCTTGGAAGTCCAATAACATGAGTCCATTACACTAACAAAGCCCAAGTTCAAATAAATCACAAGTTAAACCAATTAAAGCCCAAGTAACTAACTAATAGCCTTAGTTAATTAAAATGATTAATAAATTTAATCATGAATGTAAATAATATCTAAAAATATTATTCGTGAAAGTTCCGGGTGTCACAAAGACGTTTCGGGCACTTAAAAGTCAAGTACGGGCAATCATGGCAACATGTAAATGTAATAACGTACATTCGTTTAAACACGCGTATTAATAATAATAATTATTAATAAAATAACGTTGGAAATTCCAGGGTCGTTACATTACCCACCTGTTAAAGAAAATTTCGTCCCGAAATTTTAAGCTGAGGTAGATGGAGGAGTCGGGAAAAGGTGAGGATACTTTCGCATCATTTGATCCTCTCGCTCTCAAGTAAACTCAGGTCCTCGTTTGGCATTCCATCGTACCCGTATAATCGGAATCTTGTTGCGTTTCAAAGTTTTGATCTCACGATCCATAATTTCAACAGGTTCCTCCACAAAGTGGAGTTTGTCGTCAATAGTAAGTTCTTCCAATGGTATGATAAGTTCGGGTGCAGCAAGACACTTCTTCAAGTTCGATACATGGAAGGTAGGATGAACTGAGCTCAATTGTGCTGGTAGATCCAAACGGTATGCAACGGGTCCAACACGTTCCAAGATTTCAAAAGGACCAATGTATCGTGGGTTCAACTTTCCACGTTTTCCAAAACGGATCACACCTTTCCAAGGTGCAACCTTTAACATTACACGATCACCAACGTTGAATTCAAAGTCTTTACGTTTAAGATCAGCATAACTCTTTTGGCGATCACGGGCAGTCTTAAGTCTAGCTTGAATCTGAGCAATCTTCTCCGTCGTTTCGTGGACTACCTCGGGTCCGGTGATTTTCTTTTCGCCTACTTCGGCCCAACAAATAGGAGATCGGCACTTACGGCCATACAATGCTTCAAAAGGTGTAGCATTAATGCTCGAGTGATAACTGTTGTTGTACGAGAATTCGGCGAGTGGCAAATGCCTTTACCAGGCCTTTCCAAAATCAATGACACATGTACGCATCATGTCCTCCAAGGTTTGAATCGTGCGTTCACTTTGCCCGTCAGTCTGAGGGTGATAAGCAGTACTCATGTTGAGACGAGTTCCCATGGCTTCTTGCAAGGAACGCCAAAATCTAGAAGCAAAACGGGGATCGCGATCGGAGATGATCGATAAAGGCACACCATGTCGTAATACAACCTCCTTAATGTATAATTGAGCAAGTCTTTCCATTGTATCAGTTTCCTTCATCGCTAGAAAGTGTGCAGATTTGGTAAGGCGGTCAACAATAACCCAAATAGTATCGCATCCGCCCACCGTCTTCGGCAGCTTAGTAATGAAATCCATTGTGATCCTTTCCCACTTTCATTATGGGATCTCCAGTTGCTGAAGTAATCCAGAAGGTCTCTGATGCTCGGCTTTAACCTTCGAGCAAGTCAAACACTTACCAACATAAGTCGCAATGTCCTTCTTAAGGTTCGGCCACCAATATTGTTCTTTAAGGTCGTGGTACATTTTTCCCGCTCCAGGATGAATCGAATATCTCGATTTGTGTGCTTCATCAAGTATCAGGTTTTGTAGATCTCCATAACAAGGTACCCAAATTCTTCCGGCATAACATCGGAGTCCAGACTCCCTAACCTCGAATCGAGAGACAAGTATGTTCAAATGTTCGTGAGATATGTTCTCCTCCTTGAGAGCCTCAACTTGGGCTACTCTGATCTGGTTGTTGAGGTTCGAATGAATAGTGATGTTCAGAGCCCTAACACGAAGAGGTGCCATCCTCTCCTTTCGGCTTAAAGCATCAGCTACAACATTGGCCTTGCCAGGGTGATAACGGAGTTCACAATCGTAGTCGTTGAGTGTCTCGATCCATCGATGCTGTCTCATATTCAGTTGCTTCTGATCAAAGATGTGCTGGAGACTCTTGTGATCGGTGAAAATAGTGCTCTTAGTTCCATACAAATAATGTCTCCACAATTTGAGCGCAAAGACAACGGCTCCAAGTTCAAGATCATACGTAGTGTAGTTCCGCTCGTGAATCTTCAATTGGCGGAAGGCATAGGCAATAACCTTTGATCGTTGCATCAGTACACAACCAAAACCACTCTTCGATGCATCACAATAAACAACGAATTCATCACTGCCTTCGGGAAGCGATAGAATAGGTGCGGAGGTTAACTTCTTCTTCAAAGTTTGAAATGCTGATTCGTGTGCGGGTTCCCAAATGAACTTCTTGCCCTTGTGAGTCAGTGCGGTCAAAGGACGCGCAATCAGAGAAAATCCTTCGATGAATCTTTTGTAATAACCGGCGAGACCTAGGAATTGGCGAATATGCGTTGGAGTAGTGGGGGTCTCCCACTTGCTGATGGCTTCAATCTTGGCAGGATCAACTTTGATACCCTGGTCGCTCACAACATGACCCAAAAACTGTACTTCCTTCAGCCAAAATTCACACTTGGAGAATTTGGCGTAAAGTTGCTCTTGTCTTAAGAGTTCAAGCACTAATCGGAGGTGTTGCTCATGTTCTTCTTCGCTCTTAGAGTAGATGAGGATATCATCTATGAAGACTATAACAAACTTGTCCAAGTAAGGCTTGCAGACACGATTCATGAGGTCCATGAACACGGCAGGTGCATTTGTCAAACCGAATGGCATCACGAGAAACTCATAATGACCATAACGGGTCCTGAATGCAGTTTTCATCACGTCACTTTCCTTCACTCTCAGCTGGTGATATCCGGATCGCAAATCGATCTTTGAATAAACGCTCGATCCTTGTAGTTGATCAAAAAGATCGTCAATTCGTGGAAGAGGATACCGATTCTTGATTGTCAATTTGTTGAGTTCACGGTAGTCGATACACATACGGAAGGATCCATCCTTCTTCTTCACAAACAACACAGGTGCGCCCCAAGGCGAGAAGCTTGGTTGAATAAATCCTCGATCAAGTAGTTCTTGTAGTTGGCTTTGTAATTCTTGCATCTCGGAAGGTGCGAGTCGATAAGGTGCGCGAGCTACAGGTGCTGCTCCTGGCACTAAATCAATCTGAAACTCCACGGCTCTCTGCGGCGGCAATCCAGGCAATTCTTCTGGGAAGACATCGGAGAATTCGTTCACAATTCGAACGTCGTTCACGCTCTTCACCTCAGTTTCTACCGCTTTCACATGTGCTAGGACAGCAAAACGTCCCTTCTTCATAATCTTTTGCGCTTTCACGCAACTAATGAGGTTCAACTTCGAGGTACATCTCTCTCCATAGATAACCAGTGGTTCGCCATCTCCTTGTGGTATGCGAAGTGCTTTATCTCCACAGATAATATCGGCCTTTATCTTGCTCAAGCAATCCATACCAATGATCACATCAAAACTTCCCAGTTTGATAGGTATCAAATCAATTTCGAAATCTGCACCAGCTATGTTGATAATAGCTCCTCGACTAATGTGGTCAACTTTTTCAAGTTTTCCATTTGCGACCTCGACAAGCATACTTTCTTTTAATGGGAGTAATGACCAATTAATCTTATCGCAAAAATGTCTACATACATAACTTCTATCCGCACCAGTATCAAACAAGACAGAAGCTAAAAGATTGTTGATTGTGAATATACCTGTCACCAAGTCGGGGTTATCGCGTGCATCCCTTGCATTAACATTAAAAGCTCTACCACGGGGTGGTCCTCCGTCTTTTCGCTTGTTTGGGCACGCATTTATGAAATGGCTCGTCTGTCCGCATTCGTAGCACTTCTTCGGTCCATTGGTGTTTGGCTTCCTATTCAAAGTAGTGACCTTGCAGTCCTTCCCGATGTGCCCAGCCCGTTGGCACTTCTCACAGACAACATTGCAATACCCAGTGTGATGTTTATAACATCGCTTGCATTGAGGTAAGGTTCCTTTGTAGTTCGGGTTGGTGTTGGTGTTGTTGTTGGGATTAGGGTTTCCACCGTTGTTGTGCCTCTTGGCGGGGGTTTGATCGTAGTTTCTCCCCCTGTTGTTGTTGTTGTTGTGGTTGTTGTGGTTGTTATGGTTGTTATGGTTGTTATCCCATTTTCTCTTTTCACTACTACCGGCTTCAAACTTAGCCTTCTCCGGCTCGTCAAGGATGATTTGATTCAGGAGTGTATGCGCCATGCGCATTGCTTCGGGAACATTCGGTGGTTTGGATGAGGTAACATTACCCTTGATGGACTTAGGAAGTCCCGAGATGTATTTCTCCAAGTGCTTAAATTCGGGGGTGACCATGGTCGGACACATAAGAGCCAACTCCAAAAACCTACGGTTGTAACTGTTAAGGTCGTTCCCTACGGCCTTTAACTGCATAAATTCGATTTCCATCTTCTGAATTTCGGTTCTTGGACAAAACTCATCAATCATAGCCGCCTTGAATTCCTCCCATGGCGTAGCATACGCCTCATCGATACCTTTCGCTTGAGCTAACGTGTTCCACCACGTTAGCGCGCCGTCTGATAGCGTGCAAGATGCAAACTTGGTCTTATTGTCCTCTGAACAGTTGCTAACTCGGAATACTGATTCAAGTTTTTCGAACCATCTGGTGAGACCAACTGGTCCCTCGGTGCCGCTGAAGTTATGCGGTTTGCAGCTCTGGAATTCCTTGTATGTACACCCATTTCGAACGGGTGGAATAACCGGTGATGGTGGCGGTGGAGCTTCGAGATTTCTTTCTGCTAGGGCTGCAGCGACCCGTTCGTTGATCATGTCCTCAATCTGGGCGGCGGTAGGTGTGGATCTTCCGTTAGCCATGATATTCTAAACAAAATTTTTGACCCAAGTCAAAATCCAGCATTCGATATGTAGTAATATAGTACATAGTAACCAACATGGAATCAAAACATCACATGTCATTAAATAATGCATCTAGGTACAAATACCACAGAATCATCGTACAACAATGTAAATAGAACATCGTGCAAGAATTAAATAACGCAAAGTTCCATTCATTAATAATAATAAGTTTCATACATCTGAATAAGTTCGTACAATACATATGAAATACATGAAACTATAGCTAGATTACATCATGAAATCTAAATACAAAGTCCTACGGTGAAGGCGGGTGAACTGCTCCTCGAGCCAACTGCTCCTCAAGCTCAGTGACTCGAGCTCGGAGAGTCTCAATCTCCCTCATCAGTTCCTCGTTAGAGGGAGCTGGTGGGGCAGGCGGTGCAGGTGGGGCGGGTGGTGCCGGTGGTGCCGGTGGTGCTGATGTAGATGGTCTGGCTCCGGATGTAGACGGTACGTCCCTAGATGTAAGCGGTCCGTATCTAAATCTAGGTGGTACGGTTCTAGGAATAATCAATACGTAACGGGGAACCTTACGTATCTGTGGGTCGGCAGGGTATGGCACAACTCGTTTACGAGCAGTAACCCTACAACGATGGCCAAAAGCGTCAGTAAAAGCACGACCTCCATTCACCCCTGGAATGACGGTGCCATCGGAACGGTACCGCTTCTTCGGCGGGGTGGAGGGTGCCTGAATAGGTCTATCAGCAGGATCCTCATCATCGCTGGAGTCGTCTGATGATGAAGAATCGGCGGATGATGAGTCATCCGAATCGTGTGGTGGTGACACTGGTGGCTGAGCTGGTAATCCAAAGCGTCCGAAGGCGGCCAACATCTGTCGGTGTCTGCCTGGCGGAATCATGACTAAACGTCCGTCGGGAGTGCGTCGGCAAGGCGTGCGCATGTGGTTACGAAACGGCCCTTCCCCGAACTCCGCGGGGATCTCAATACCACCAATGCGGGGCTGTGACCTCGAGGGTCCGGGAGCAGACACTGGGGCAGGTGCACTAGTACCAGCTCCGGAAGTAGAAGCGCCGGGATCACTAGTGGGTGTCGGGGCCGGTGTATCGGCAGTAGCAGCAGCAGGTGTAGCAGTAGGTAGGGTGACGGGGTCTGAGTCTGTACTGCCCGAAATGCCAGCAGGTGGAACATCCGACATCTGAACAAGGAAAAATAAATTTTTCATGTCAGTATGTCATAAAGCAAGCAAATAATAGGCCAACAGTTTAAATCATGTATAACAATAAGTAGTATGGCAATAATAACGAATCGTACAGAAGTAGCATGCAATCGAAAGCAAGTAATATCATGCAGTAGTAAAATCATGTAGTAGCATACGGCATATATCAGAAAAAGTAAGCATTAGCATGTAGTAAGCTCAGCGGAAACAAGTAAACTAGCAAGTTGTAGATTAGTCCTATTAGTGAATCCTACTCGAGTCGGTCTTAGACTCACTAATGCAACCTAATTCCCTACAACCCGGCTCTGATACCAAATGTGATGCCCCGTACAAAACCACCGTGTACGAATCATCAACAACAGGATCATTACAAGGTTAAATACTATATGCGTTTTCAAAAAGAGTTTGCATTCATAATTAAAAGTGATGTCAAACCAACATCGAAAGTTTTACAATCCAAAAGTATGCTTCACTAAGTAGAAGCAATAAATAAGTGTACGTGACCCCAAATGGTCGTTACAAGTCATAATTCAAAAGTACTAGTGTTTGAATGCAAAGTAAAGTAGTCATGCGATAACAACTCTAAGCAGCGGGTTCTACAGCACGACTAGTACACAGCGGAAGCAACCTCAAGCACCTGAGAAATACATACTTAAAAACGTCAACACAACGGTTGGTGAGCTATAGTTTAAGTATAACAGTATGTAAGGTAGGCCACGAGATTTCAGTGCTATAAAGAGCGTTTCAAAACAGTATGATAAAGTATATGTTAACCGTGGGCACTTGGTAACTAACTTAACGTTTAAAATACCCCCTAAAAGTACACTTGGCGAGTGCGTATGTTTACGAAGTATTAAACACTCATTGACTGCTAGCGCGACTAGCCCGAGTGGGGATGTCAAACCCTATGGATCCATATCTAAGATTCGCGTTCACCGGTTCATAAACCAATGATTAAACGTTACCGAGCTAGAGGGAATGTTTCTGCCGTTATATAACCCACACATATATAAAATTTAAGTACTCGTGCCTAGTATGTAAAACATAAAATCCGCATGTATTCTCAGTTCCCAAAATAAGTTAAAGTAAAAAGGGAATGCTATAACTCACAATGATATGTAGCGGTAAAGTAGTAGTCGGGAAAGGTGTGCAAGTAAATGGTCCGAAGTCCTCAACCTAAGTCAAATAGTACTAGGTCAGTAAATCATCTTAATAGGTTTAAAAGTATGTAATTAAGGTCTTAAGGGTCATCATCAATCATCATTAAATAGAAGGCGTAAAGTAGGTTTCGTTTATGAAAGTAGTTTAGAACAAAGGCTGAGTTCTATCAGTCACCACGGCCTCTACCCTTACTGAATTAAGGTGAGACCAGTGGCCATGGCTCCGTCTATGAGTCCCTTAAGTGTGGTAAAATTTACAGAAGCAAACTCATCTTGGTTTGACCGTGGCGACGGTCTAAGTGCGAGTAGGTCAGAAATTTCTGCACAACGTTAAAGGACATAGTAACGATCGGAGGGCCATAATTCCTAAACCGTAACTCGGATTAAGATGACTCCTATATGAAAAGTTATCTACTCGAAAAGTTCTATCTAAAAATCAAGGTTATAACGGCCCAGGTCTATTGGTCTGTTCCAGAAGCATCAGGTCAGTAGGTTTTGGACAGAACAGTGAGTTTAAAAGGGTTCCGGTGGTCTTGGTGCTTGATGTTCATCATGGTTCTCATCCTTGATGCATATAGCTTCAAGTGTACAACTCATTGATGTATCTACATCATCTTAACCAAGTCTTGACCATCATAACCCTAGTGCAAGTCTAAGACATGAAGCACAACTCACTTAAGAGTTGTATGAAGTTTGATGAACCAAAGTTACATCAAAGTCTTAGATCTAACACATACATGAACTATAAACTTGAAAGTTAACTAACTAATCAAGATCATAAGTAGTAGAACATAGTTCTTAGTTTGATCTTGAAGATCCAAGACTCAAAAGTCTAGATCCAAAGTTATATTTAAAGAAAACTTGTTTGTGTGTTCTTGAACTTCCAAGGTTAACTTAATTTGTTCAAGAGATATGAGATCAAGACTAACTTGTAGTACTTGACCATATAAACTAACTACATGAAATTAAAGTGCATAAATTGAAGAAGTAAACTTAAATAAACAAGAAAAGGTTCATGGTTGTTCATACCTTAAAGATTCAAATCAAAGTTGATCTTTAAGTAAAGTAAACTTTAAGTTTACTTCCATGACTTACAAGTATGATTTTATAAAACCATGAATTTAATCTTTTGATGCAACATATGTAGAACATAAACTAGTAAGCTTAGTTCTTGTTTGTTCTTGAAAACACAAGATATTATGAAGAATTCAAACTAGTAAGTTTGATTCTTGAAAGCTAGAAATTAAGTAACAAGAAACTACAAAGTAAGTAACAACAACATGATTTAAATAACTAGTAATTAAAGACAAGTAACATTTAAATAAAAGAATGATGATAATGAAGATGTAGATTTCAGTTTTTAGAAGTAAAAAGAGAAGAGAATTAATTGTTTCAAGTCACTTACAAGATGAGAGAAAGAGAGAAAATGAAGCAAGTAAAGTGTGTGTTTGAATTGGAGGGAATACAAGTGAAGTAGTATTACATAAAATGAAACAAAAAGGCCCTCCCAAGGCCTCAAAATTTCGGCCAGCAGCAGCTCACAAAGGGTGGGAGGGCTTTGTTTGGTGGTCTCTAGCATGTAAAGCTTCAAAAGTTGGATAAAATGGGTGTTTGCATGGGAATGAACAAGTAACTTGATTCTTTACTAAGTTAACTAACTAGTTACATGTTAAATGGTGCTTACAAGTTGCAAGAGTGGGCTAAATGGTCCATTACAAAATGTAGGGTGGTCTTGGAAGTCCAATAACATGAGTCCATTACACTAACAAAGCCCAAGTTCAAATAAATTACAAGGTAAACCAATTAAAGCCCAAGTAACTAACTAATAGCCTTAGTTAATTAAAATGATTAATAAATTTAAGCATGAATGTAAATAATATCTAAAAATATTATTCGTGAAAGTTCCGGGTGTCACAAAGACGTTTCGGGCACTTAAAAGTCAAGTACGGGCAATCATGGCAACATGTAAATGTAATAACGTACATTCGTTTAAACACACGTATTAATAATAATAATTATTAATAAAATAACGTTGGAAATTCCAGGGTCGTTACACCTAAGTTAGTTAATGTTTTTGATTAAGGCCTAAACCTTGTTTTGAAATGTGTTTTAAACCCATCTTAGTTAATGATTAGGGTTTTGGTGTGTGTTGACCCGAAATTAGGGTTAAGGGTGCCAATGGGTCGAAAATTGCACCATGGGTCAAAATGACTTTAGAATGGAAAGAATTAGTTGACCGACTTGAGTTTGCAATTGATAATATGTATAATGTGATAGGTACGTTACTTTGAGATTTCCCAAGCTCGGGTACCTTTTCACAAGAGATTTTGAGGTGAGTGGAATAATAATATGCGTAGGTATATAATGTATCTATTTGTTGTAGCGTGAAATGTGAAGTGTTGAGGTGCTAAGACACCACGTTTCAAGTGATGAGTGAAGCATCGAGGTGTTAAGATGCCACTCGGGATGAAGCATCGAGGTGTTAAGATGCCACCTAGGGGTGTAGTGTCGAGGTGTTAAGACACCACTCCGTAAAATAATGAGTGAAGCATCGAGGTGTTAAGATGCCACTCGGGGTGAAGTGCCGAGGTGTTAAGGTGCCACCCTAGGAGTTAGTGATACGAGGTGTTAAGTACCCTAACGGATGTTATGAACACCGATGGCGTTTTTGCGAGTACCATTCCCTTGTACGATTGGTTAACCATGGATATTTGTGTTGTAAGTGTAAGCATAATATATTATTCGAATTATATTATATGCGTTGCTATGCTAGCTTGTGGTATTGGAGATTTCTAGCTTGTATTCGAGATTATAAGCTAATTGTGTTGCTAGCATGTATGCGGAGTTTGAGTAAGTGATTTGCAAGTAGGTATATTATATATGTATGTGTATAATTATTGCATTCACTAAGCTTTGCTTACCCTCTCGTTGTTTACCTTTTTATAGGTTCGGTTGTGGACAAGGGTAAGGGCATCATCTTGGATTAAAGATCCCGTCGTTGTTCGAGAATGCTTTTGGGATATTTAGCTTTTGGAGTTTGACCGAGACTTGGGTAGTTTAATCCTAAACACCATGCTCGTAGTGTAGTTTGGTACTTAAACTTTTGATGGTCGGAACTCATATTTTGTATTAAACTCGTAAAACGGCCGATGTGGGCCCCGCTTCGTAAAACTTAGTTTTATTAATGGATTGTGTTAGTTTTACATGTTTGAATATGTTGTTAAAAGCGTTTTGTCTAATTATGTCGGGAAGTGGCCGATCTTTTTCGCGTTTCATTACTTTTGGGACTGACCAGTTTGGCGCGCCGCGTGGCCATATGGCGCGCCGCGCCATATGCTGTCCCAGCAATTTTTTTTTTATTTGTTATTTTTACGCGGGTTGTTCGTGGTTTGGTTTGGGTTGTTACACTCGAATGAATTATTATGCAGACAGAAGTTCTGTGGATTATTATTGAATTAGTTGGATGTGATAATTGCCACTAATTATTGTGAATATTTCTCCTGATTATTATAGCTTGGTAACCTAAGAATTAGAATCGGGTATGGCCCTAATTCACACGAATTCTAAAGGTAGCTACCAGGTTTAACACCCCTACCCAGAATGTTCACTAGACGGAAGATCTAGTGGGCGTGGTGTTTAGTACTTCGAAGTTTATATATTATACAGACGAGATGTTCTGTTTTGGGGATATTATTGATGCACATTATATGTTAAGGTTGGTTACCATGTTAAGCAATGAAATCGAAATGAATGTTATGTATCGAGAGAATGATTTTTATACACAGGTTATGTTTATTAGTTTTATGCACGAGATATGTGCACGATTATTTAAAAATCGCGAGGCAACCTACGGAGGAGAAAAGGATACGAACCTACTCTGCTAAGCATTACGAAAAATAGTTTTGTATACGAGATAGGTGTACTGTATTTAAATCTTGTGGTCTATCAAAATGATGAATTTTATTGCTTATGATAAACCTATGAACTCACCAACCTTTTGGTTGACACTTTTAAAACATGTTTATTCTCAGGTCTGAAAGAAATCTTCCACTGTGCATTTGCTCATTTTAAATATATTACATGGAGTCGTTCATGGCATATAGAGGTCAGAACCTCGCAATGAGACCAGCTGTTGAAGACTTCGTCTTGGTGGATTAGGACGGGTCACTACAGGTGGTATCAGAGCGGTGGTCTTAGCGAACCAGGTCTACATTAGTGTGTCTAACTGAGAGTTGTTAGGATGCATTAGTGAGTCTGGACTTCGACCTAGTAGTTGTTAGGATACATTAATGAGTCTAGACTTGGACTTTATCTGCATGTCAAAAGTTTTGCATATCATTCCTTGTCGAAAAATATCTACTTATCATTTTCAGTCTCGACACGTCTTATTGCAATTATTGCATAGATGGTGAACAGACGAATTCATATTCCATCACATTAAACCTTGTCTGGCACGTTTCCTTAATTCCCTCCGTAATCTACGGGATCTTTTGTACTATATATAAGTATTCTATGTAATTAGAATATCATCCGATATCCAAAAAATCACTTCATATCGAAAATCGTTTATCTGACCGTACAAGATGGAATTCGCAACTAGTTCAAATTCCTAGGATTCCGACAGCTATTCCGATATGGATTTCCACTCGAGCTCCGAAGGCAGTGCAACCGGAATGGATCAACCAATTAGCCATCATCAATTCTGGATGAATTAACCAATGGTGACAAGAAGAAGGCGATCCCTTCCATCAACCAAATTCACCTCTTGGCGAAGATCCTGAAGCACTTACCGGCGAACCAGTCCGAAACACCATTTTCACCCTCATTTCCAGGATAGCTCGCAACAATTACACAATATCTACAATCCTAAACCTTATTCATTCGCTCATTTCGACAGCCAATCATCCCGGAATAATAGAAGAAGTCAACGAGCTCTGCGCTCGGGTAACAAATTTAGAGAATATGGTGCATAACTTACAAACACCTGCAGCATCACCGGCATCAACAACTGTACCACCAACAACACAAGCCTCAACATCACAATCTATACCTCGAGCATAATCTTCGTTCTACATCTTGTTCTACATCGATTATCTTCGTCCTACATATCGTTCTACATCATTTTCTTCGTTCTTCATGGCGATTATGTAATCTCTAATGTTTTAGAGATTATGTAATCTAGTTCTAACGATAAATCAAATGAGTTTAATAATATATTGACTCATTTAATCCATGATTACATCTGAAGAAAACATATATGTATATATATATATTTTCATAAAGATTGTAATTTAAAAGTTCTTTTGTACAAACTGTTAATGGTGAAAATATTTTAACGGGTATGTAAAACCCGAGGAATATTTAGTTTTCACATTAAAAAGTTACACTGTACATTCTTCAATTCAGATTCTGCAGTCATTAACAATACTGCTCAAATCCATATATATACGTATCCGTTCACCAAAGAACAACTATTTTTATTCAAATTCAATTTCATATTCGAATTTTGACCGATCAGAATCCAAGTCAAGATTTGACAAGTGGCATAATGAAGAAATTAATGGACAAAATAAAATTTATTAGCAACCAATTAATTAAATACGTAAAACTTTAAACCTATACTAACCAAATCCTAGCTAACTATTCCTAGCTAACTATTCCTATATCAGTTATGACTATTTCCTTATAATATAATAGTCTTGGTTGAACTATTGGACCATTGGACTACTAACATTGGACTACTATCATTGGACAATTAAAAAGTATGAAAAGAGTAGGAAATATTAATTACAACACATTTGACTTAAAATATCATTAATAAATTACATCTACTACAGTTAAATATTTCCTCAAGTTTGCCACTTAATTCCATCTTAAACGTCATTTGTATCTTGACAATTACAATCTTCATTCAAACCCTTCAAATTCTTGAAACACCTCAGATTGATAACCAATGATTCAGTTATGATAAATTTCAATGCTGATGAAGTAGCAAAATTGTAGATGATCTTAATGGCTAAAAGTTTGATGATAAAGAAGGGAGTGTTGGAAACGCTCAATAGAGAATTGATACTGAAAAACGGATTGAGCAAACCATGAAGGAGACCGTGGATAAATCACAAGGACTAAACCTGTATTCAAAGAATCCAGATATTTCAGTGTCTGATGAAATCTTTAGTGAATATCTTTCTCCTTGCTTATTTCAAATCCTTGCAGAACAAGTTTCTGCATCATCCTTTGATTTCAGGTACTTTAGAAATTCTAAAATATCATCGTATCTTTCGTTATAAATATCTTCGATATTTCTGAAGATATCTTCATAACTATTCTAATCCGAAATTATTTATCTTTTCGTGCTATCTATGTTGCATCATAAAAGAAACTGTTTTAGTTTCTATCCTTCTATAAAATTAGAGTTTAAATTATGAATGATTTCTGAAGAAGTGTTGGGATTTGAAGCATGAGTTAGTATAATATAATGACGCCCGGCCAACGTGGTTATATTACAGTAAGTCATGTTGAATTTCTAATGGAACGTGATGATGGTTCACAGATCATACTCTCATCATGTGCCATGTTACATAACTCTTTCATTCTATTTAACCTCTAAACATATCAAGAACATATTTTCTTGATAGTTCTATCTTTTCCGGATATTCTGGTAATTTGACATATAAAATCGTGCTAGTACCTTTCATTTCTGCTTAGAATCTTATTCATGTTCATCCGAACTTTATACCTACAAAACCGAGATGTCTTAATCGCTTTACTTAAAGTCGAGAAGAGAAAACAGAAGCATGGAGCTTCGAAACATAAATAGAAGTAGCAATAACCGCAAATATGAAAGATCATAAACCGTGGATTTTAATAATTATGGAAAGACAGATGCAAGGAAGGATTATGAAAACCATTACCCCAAGAGAGAAGTAGAAGTAAACTCCGGTGGGAGTTGGAATAGAAGGATGATTGTTGCGATACTCAGAATGAGGTCAAGAATCAGAACTGAATTAAGCATTTTCACAATCTATGGAAGTATGAAGAAGGTAAAGGAATGGTGAAAATAATGGAACGGAGGAGGTGAATTTATAAGTGAAATATCATACAAAGAAATCGAGGCAAATTACCGCATTTAATTAAAGAGGATCATAATTTCCTTAATTACCGGAGAATCAAATCTTATATAGATTTCGAAGATTATCTCTAAATTCCTTGAATTCCGGAAATCTATTGTGACTACATCAAAAGTTAAGACGAACTTTATTTTATTCATTTCACTCTTTTGTGACAGCTTCACTTATACGCTTTACATAATCAAATCGTTTTATCTATATTAATCAATAATGATAAAACTCTATTTATCAAATCATATTCGTCATGAAAACATTTTTATGGTTAGCCATGATGACCTTACTCAAATTTCGGGACGAAATTTCTTTAACGGGTAGTTACTGTGACGACTGGAAAATTTCGACTAATTTTAAACCAAAATCTCGATGCGATTTAATATTTTTGACGCAATAAGAAAAGTCTGTTAGGTTGAATCTCAAAAATTTTGAACTGTTTCATATATTCATTTGACTTTCGACCATTTTCGATGATTCACGAACATGTATTTGTAAATAGATATGGATTTATATAAATGGTGATTGAAAATATAATATTATATGTTGTTGTTATTAAAACGAATTATCTAAAAATTAAATGAAAATATAATATTATAATAATTATTATTTACAACATAACTATATATAAATAAAGTATAGTAAAAATAAATATTAAATGATTGTAATACTCGTTTGACGTTCCGATTGATATTAAGCAAACTAAATTCAAACTTATATGATTTTAAAATAAACGGTGATCTGAAAATGAGTTTTATAAATTATAGACTTATTAAAAATGTATTTAGGAGCTGTTTGTTAAATTTTAAAACTTTTTATACTTTACCCAGAATTGAGAGGGATAGTTGATGCAATTTTTATTTAATAAATTAATGATCAAATTTTATACCATAATGACCAAAATAAATAAAACTATTTAATTTAAAAAATTTAGGATTTTTTCGAAGACTTTTAACCGCCACTGATTAACAACGGGCTACGATATTCTCTTCGTAATAAAACTGTCGGCAACGATTATTTGAGAATTGATGCATCTTGCACGTTTAATTTAAATCTCTTATTATATTCTTATTATACTATATCATTATAGATGCACATACATGCACATTGGTCCACACAACATTCTTGCTTTTGTTTGGATTCTGACTTTTGTGTACCCATCCGAAAGTTTTATTCCCTTAACATGATAATACCATTTGATGCAATTATTTACACTTATATCTATCTTGTTGAACATAAACACTCACCAAACTAAATCCATCACCATGGATGCTATAAATTTTCTTCTTCTCTTTGAAACTGAGATCAACTATCATCTTTGGCTCTCATCAGTTGAACATCATCACCTTCCTCGGTCATTGATATTACTTGTTCGAACACCACCCTTGTTTGTTTCACTAACCCAATTAATAAACATCACCATAACCTTTAAACCACCACACTCCACCCTAATCACCATTGACACCCTCATCATGTAACCTACACACCTACTTGATTCCTTCCTTGTTTTAGTCACAATCAAGCTCCACTATCACCTCTGCCGCCACCACACTGCACAACCGTCACCATCGTTGCCACCTTCACCCTTCATCACCTTTCTTTCTTTCATTCTTTTATTTTGATTTCTGTCTCCATCGAACAGCTCCTGCAACTACTGGCTTTCTAATCCTGGTTCTCGTTTATAGTCACTACGTACTACTATCATGTCTATATTGTTTTTGCAAACCACCAATACCACCATTGAACATCCAACAAATAAAACCCACCAAACCTTTATTGCTACTATTTCGTATCGGCAAGTATCATCACCTTTATTCTCTTTTCCGACTGCTACATCTTCCATCACCCTCATTCTCATATTCAATCATCATTCAACCCCATCATCTCCATCGAATCATAAAACTATCATCACCTGCATTTATTGTTTTGGTTCTGTTCCTACAAGCACCATCTACTTGTTTAGATGATAATGATATCTCGATGACAATTGTTTGATTTTTGCTTTTACTATCAAACGGTATAACTCTGGTTCCTTTTTCTTCAAATAAAAAAAAAGAAACAAACCCACTTGCCCCATAATCGAATGATACAGACTTTGTTGTATTATATCGGTTTATGGTAGGGTCAAAACCCATACAATCACCCACTAGTTCCGTTATATAAAGGTAATTGTTATTATGAGGTTAATATTAAATTCATGTCGATATGATTATGATGATGACAAAGAAGAACGTTGATGATGAAGAATTATGATGATGATATAAAACACGATCATGATGGAGATTTATACATTGGATCCTAAATCCCATGTGTAAAAAAACTCTTCAATTTAAATTAAACCAAACTCTCAATGTTGCTACTCAAATTCTTCTTCTTGATCACTGTTACAAAGATCGTGATGATAGATAAGATGGGAGATGATGAATGCACGAAGAGTGACTGTTGTTTTCCTGAGGATCGATAGTTTGCTATTAACAATTGAAGACCACTCTATTTGATCACCACCTGCTACTGTTACTCGAATACCAGACTGTTGCTGCAAAACTAAACCCTATGGCCACAAACGGTGTCTATTCCTGTTCCACTATTACTCATCGTATTTGTTCGAGTTTTAAACTCCAATAACTAGGTCGAGTTGCTTGTGGACTACTGATTGAGCTTCTAGTTGTCTTATTGGACATTTAGTTATGTTTGTTAGTAGTCCACTGAATTGGACTCACATCTTAATTAGGCTTAGTTAACTGATTGGGTCCTTATTTATACATTGAAGTGGGCTGAAGCATAAATACTGATCCATATAGTTTTATTTTATTTGTGTTGGGCATGCCTTTAATATTTTGCTGTGCTGTTGGGCTAACACATTTAGAGCCTTATAACCTTTCTATTCGGGTTACTACGGTTCGATACCCTTCACCACATTCAACCGATCTCATTCTCGTTCAACTTATCCGAAGGTATAAACAAAACCATGTATATATGTATACTCGTTTATATATATATGTACAAAATTTAATCCTTGATAATAAAAGATAATTTAAGTATTAAATATGTAAATTTGATATGATTATGATAAATATATTATTATCATTATTATTATAACTAAAATCATTATATTAAATATTAATAATATTGTTAGTATTATCATTTAAATTATTATCAGTATTATCATTAAATTATCATTATTACTAAAATTATCATTTACGATTATTATTATTATTATTATTATTATTATTATTATTATTATTATTATCAATATTAATATTATTATTATCATTATTATTATTACTATTTTCTATTAACAATATTATTATTACAAATTAAATATAAAAGATATATATAATTTAAGATATAATATATAAATTTATTCGATTACAATTATGTGTGTTAATATATATATAAATGATATAGGTTCGTTAATCTGAGGCCAACCCTGCATTGTTTAGTTCCATCGTATGCATATTTTTACTAGAAAATATCGTATCGTGAGTTCATTTGATTCCCTTTTACTCTTTACATTTTTGGGACTGAGAATACATGCACTGTTTTTTATAACTACTTTATTAAATGCTTTTGAAATATATTTTGAACTGAGAATACATGAAATGCTTTTATAAATGTTTGATGAGATAGACACAAGCAAAACATTCCTCGAATGAATTATTATGCAGATAGAAGTTATGTGGATTATTATTGAATTAGTTGGACGTGAAAATTGCCACTAATTATTGTGAATATTTCCCCTGATTATTATTGCTAGGTAACCTAAGAATTAGAATCGGGTATGGCCCTAATTCACGCGAATCCTAAAGGTAGTTACCGGGTTTAACACCCCCATCCAGAATGTTCACTAGAAGGAAGAGCTAGTGGGCGTGGTGTTTAGTACTTCGAAGTTTATATATTA